>NW_022714175.1:815238-825353 GCF_011630105.1 Anneissia japonica
GTGCTCAACATTCTGTTATTAATAAATTTTTTTATCTATGTTAAATTTGTGATTAAGTAATTCATTTAAAGATTTTTGTCATATTTTAGTTAAAAAAAGATTTATTAAGATGCGTGCAGAAAGAATGTTGATATGCAGAAAAGTAAAATTAACCCCAATCCCTGTCTCTTATACACATCTAGATGTGTATAAGAGACAGTGATGCTAAACAATGCAATGCATTATTTTGAGATCGAGTTTCTTGTGTACTTGCTCATTAGGTGTTGCTTTACTCTATTTCAAAAGGGAAAAAAGTCGCTGCTTGTTACCATACCACGATAACTAAAAATTGTCAAGTCCAATTGTTCAAATTTGGCAAAATGCAATGAATAAATTTGGTGACTATTAAATTATTGCAATTCCCAAATTTGTGTTTAGTTTTTGCGTACAAAAGAACCTACACACCCGCAATGTTCTGGTTAAATATATATTATCATCATTACTAGAGCAAAAGTAATATTCCTTCGCACATACGGTACCTTTCCATAACTTCCTTGATTTTCACGTTTGTAATATTTGGCATTGTCATGTTGCTGATAACTGGGATAATAGGCCTTGGGTTGTACATATCCCTTAAAACAATATAAAAAAAATTGTAAATATTAACATATTGTTCAATTGATTGCATGGTTGATATAAAATAATGATAAAGATATTATCATCATTACTAGAGCAAAAGTAATGTTCCTTTGCACATACCTTTCCATAACTTCCTTGATTTTCACGTTTGTAATATTTGGCATTGTCATATTGCTGATAACTGGGATAATAGGCCTTGGGTTGTACATATCCCTAAAAACAATATTAAAAAATATGTAAATATTAACATACTGTTTTATTGATTGCATGGTAGATTAAAAATGATATACCATATTTTCCGGTGTATAAGCCGCACCTGTGTATAAGCCGCCCCCCCCCCCCAAATTTGGACGCGAAATATCACGATTTTTTTTGTCACCTGTGTATAAGCTGCACCTATTTTTAAGCTCCAAACCGTTCCCATAATGTTAAGTTTTTAATTATTTTGAAACATTGACATTATTTATGAATGTTCACATCTTTTTCGGCCGATTATTAAACAACAAACAACTGGAAATGCGTGTAAACTGCTGGCTACCGCCATGTTAACAACGTATTCTTGCGCTAGGCAGCCCTAGGGAAATCCCCATTTTTTGCTAGACGGTCGTGCTACGTTAAATTTTCAACATCAGTTTAGTTTGAGTTTAATAAAATAAACACTTATTAAGTATATTTATCTATTTCAAACAATCATTCTATTATTATGTTGACTTATAACAGTCGGTATTAGGCTAAAAATATTCGTAATTCTAGGCTTAAGTCATTACTACTCACAGCCCACTGTGCGAAGCATGCACCATCACGCACCGCGGTTTATAAACAAAAACTGAACTGGAGAAATATCGTGGATAAAAAATTCACGCATGCCTAGATGATGTATGCCTTTCTACAGTTAAATTCCAGTAAAATAATTATTACAACTTCAAGAAAACTCGAGTTTTTATAGCATAAATTAATTTTACAAGTTTTTATTCTAAAATTATTATAGCGGTATCAATATTCTCTCTATAACGGTACAAGCCACTGGGAACCAGACATCGAGCTGCAAGTTTCACCAGCCCATGTGTGTTTTGTTGCGACATCGAAAATGAAGCTGCTCACGTGATCTCGAGGAGTTTGTTATTGTTTTGAGCAAAGCGGTTTCGAACAGAAACGGCGTGTTTCAAAATTGTTTATAAGTGAACATAATTATGAAAATAATTATTTAGGCAACCCAAACTATTGCTTGAATGTCGTAGAAAATGTAGTAGGAATCCTAGTACAGTAATGTAGTGAGTATAATTACAAATACTAGGGCTACAAACCGGTTTTAGGCTAGGCTAATTAATTGAGCTAGCATAGGCCTAACCTAGACAGACGGCGCCTGATTTTCGCCGCGGCTCGCGATCTGAACTTTTAGGTGTAGGTTAATGACCGGTGTATAGGCCGCACCCCAAACTTCAGGGGGAAAATCGCGTATAAAATTTGCGGCTTATACACCGGAATATACGGTAGATATATTGTTAGATATATATTATTATCATCATTACTAGAGCAAAAGTAATATTCCTTTGCACATACCTTTCCATAACTTCCTTGATTTTCACGTTTGTAATATTTGGCATTGCCATATTGCTGATAACTGGGATAATAGGCTTTGGGCTGTACATATCCCTAAAAACAATATTAAAAAATATGTAAATATTAACATACTGTTTTATTGATTGCATGGTAGATTAAAAATGATATAGGTATATTGTTAGATATATATTATTATCATTACTGGAGCAAAAGTAATATTCCTTTGCACATACCTTTCCATAACTTCCTTGATTTTCACTGTCACCTTTGTAATATTTGGCATCGTCATATTGCTGATGACTGGGATAATAGGCCTTGGGTTTTACATATCCCTAAAAACATTATTAAAAATATGTAAATATTAACATCGTTTTATTGATTGCATGGTAGATTAAAAATGATATAAATACTGTATATTGTTAGATATAAATTATTATCATTACTAGAGCAAAAGTAATATTCCTTTGCACATACCTTTCCATAACTTCCTTGATTTTCACTGTCATGTTTGTAATATTTGGCGTCGTCATATTGCTGATAACTGGGATAATAGGCCTTGGGTTGTACATATCCCTAAAAACAATATTAGAAATATGTAAATATTAACATATTATTTTATTGATTGCATGATAGATTAAAAATGATATAAATATATTGTTAAAAATATATTATCATTACTAGAGCAAAAGTAATGTTCCTTTCCACATACATTTCCATAACTTCCTTGATGTTTATTGGCACGTTTAAAACGTTTCGTCATCGACATATTGTTAATGACTGGGAAGTGTATCTTCAATACCTTCTAGAGACTTGTCCCAGAGCTAAACTCAGTGGCTCTATTCCAGGACTTTCTACTCTCCCAGAATCAGTCTGGAGGGACAGTGTAAGTACACTAATGGAATAATAAGGCTATGAGACTTCTCAATGATAAAAAAGCAAGTCTCCTTTCTACATACCTTTCCGTCAGCTCCACTATGTTCAGAATAGTATACACCTGGAGCCTTATAGCTCTGAGCTTCCTTCTTGAGTGGGATAGCTCTAACAGCTACACCAAGAATTGCAAAAATTGCCAAGCAATAAATAGCCTTCATGGTGACTTAGTGGAGATGTGTAACTTCTGAAAGCTGAATCTGCTTTGGAAGATGTTACATCTTATTTATACATTTATCTGCTATGAAATTTGTATACTGTGGTTTAGTGCATCAGACCATGCAAAGTAGATAAGTCTCTACTAACCACACCATCTCATGGTTATGTATTTTTAAACATTTTTTCATAATTTTAAAATTTATAACATAATAATGTTGTTTTTGTTATATTTTTAGGCATTTAAGCACCTTAAGCAGGGAGATCTGGATGTTAAGCTTTGTGACGTTGACAGAGACACTGTTCAAAAGGTAAGCATTAGACATTCTACAGCCGATTCACGTCAAGTGAGCACTTTTTGACTGATGGTTGTTCGCTTCAGTTTGAATAGTTTCTACTTTTAGCAAAGTGAAGTAATGCAGCTAGTTACAAAGCAATTTTTTTAATGCATAGTCATTGGGTCCACATTAGTTGGCAACCTCACTTTGTACCTATTTATGCACCTGCAGGAGAGAAACAATGCTAATAAGGGGCCTTACTTAAGAACACAATCGAAATAGTCTTAAAACTCTGACTTAGAGATTGGGAAGGCAAACCATTTCTACTGTTACTAAACAATGATGCATTTCTGCTATATTTGTTGTTTTCCTATATGAATTCATTCACAATGATTTTGTGTTGATAAACTAAAATCCCTATAAATTTTTTATCTTATAATAATACTGTATACATTGTAGAACATCATTATGGGTTTGTGAAATAAACCTCAACAAAAACATTTCATCTTCAATTGACAAACCCTGAAATCCTAAACAATTTCTACACAAAGCTGTTTACATTTTGCCAGACCTTTTTTCGTTAGAAGTTTATGTAAGAGCAAGGTGGAGGATTGTTGCTAACTTAATCTCATCTTGTAGGTATGAGGTCTACATCTGTGTAAGACTGACCCATAGCATGTAGACTTTACATTTCATCATCTTCATTTCTCTGTAGCTCCTGTTCCCTTTACTTCGTTTGAGGCAGGCCTGTTGCCATCCACAAGCAGTTCGTGGACAATTTGTCCCATTACAGAAGGACTTTCTGACAATGGATCAACTACTAACATCCTTACAAGAAAAGGCTAAAATCGAGAGCGAGGAGTGTCATCGACAGTTGGTGTGTTCCCTCAATGGTTTGGCAGCAGTCCATATCATAAAATCTGAGGTATTAACAAAGTAATATGTTAGAACAATGTTAATGGATGAGATATAATGGCTTATCCAGGATTCAGTAAGCATGACAATAATATTTACATATTTTATTTAACCACAAAAATACTTGAATAGTTTTTTTATTGAGCATTTGAAAGGCATAACTTTCACAGAAGAGGATCAGCATAAAATCTCATCAACTATAAGGAGCAGGAATCATTTAAAAATATTAACTATAACAATAATGTCATTGAAATTTGTTTTTTATTATGGAATCTGTTTAGTAAATAATTTTAATTTTATTATTTTGGAATATGGTTTCTTTTTGTAGTTTTTTTCTCTTATATCAGATTTATACTGAACTTTGGATTTCACAGTTTCACAAATATAATACAGGTCTCCCTCCAATTAAAGACCACTTTTAGGACCGTGGTTTCCATGGCCTTTAGCAGCTCTGGTCTCTAATTAGAATAATAAAGATAAAAGACATTTGTTAATTTGGGACCACATAAAAGTGGTCTTTAATTAGAGGTAGTCTTTAATTGGAGGGGTGTTTAATTAGAGGGAAACCTGTATACAGTTGAACTTGCCTAAGTCGAATCCAAAATGCCATTGAAAAATTGTTCAACTTAGATAAAATTGGACTTACAGATTGTTAATTAATGGAAAAGAAAAATTTGGCATGTAAAATAAGTTTTAACTTTAGAAAAATTATTTGAGTTAGGCAAAGTAGATTTAGGAAAGTTTGACTGTATGTACAAATTATTTAATTAGGTTGCCGAAGCAGTTGAAAAGTATCGTGAGGTGCTTCGTTCTTCAGAAGAATTTAAGGAGAAGCTGCGTACTGATAAACTGCAACTGTACCATGCTATGGTCAACTTACGTAAACTCCTGGATACCACACCAGAGGGAGTCAATCCTACCTTGCGAGATCATCAATTGCGAGATTTAGTAAGTATGTAATTCAACCGCATGGATAATTAGAGCGTGAGAAAGTTATGGTTAGGCAGCCCCAGGAGATCCGTAGCTGCTGCAATGTAGTGCCACCCATGTGATGAATTGAACAATATGTCAGACTTGTGGTGGGTTGTTTAACCTGCAATGACACATTGAATAAAGCTAGGAACTGTTATAGCAAATGATGGTTCCATCTATGGTTATGGCTCTCCAATCAACAACAAAGCAGTGTGTGTGTGTGGGATCCTAGGAGTTGGCCTGTATTAGCCTAGACCTAGGCTGGTTGGTAAAAGAAATGTTTTGAGTTTTATTTATTTTATTTAATTGAAATAAAATGTGTTCAGATTTATCTATATAACATTAGCATTGTAAAGGGCATTGTAAACATTTCCTAACCTGCTATTTTGTATATGTTTTTAAACGTTCTTTATCATAACTTTTGAACACTACTGCATAAAAAAACATAGGGAGATCTGCTTTGTTAACAAATTTATACTCAACTCAGCTAATTTCAGTGACGTCATCGTGGTTCGCCATTTCCCTCTATTGGAAGGTACATTGTATATAATAATGTGAAGTTAAGAAGCATATTGTAAGCGATATTATGCTCTTTGTAAGAATAACATCATTGTTATCATTATTATTATAAGTATACTTCAAAATGTATAAATTAATTAAATAAATAATAAATAAAGGCCTCTTTGTCTGACATTAAGAGGCCTTTATTCAAGTGGAGTATTCAAGAGGATGGATGGATTTATTCAGTGTAAACACCAAGGTCTTAATGATATATATAATAATACAATAATGTGAAGTTCTAACAGGCCTTAGTGATATACCCCTTATGAGACTTAGGCTAACGTTATTATTGTTATACTTCAAAAAATCTTTGTTTACTTGTTTGTGGACATAAGCCTTTTATGCTATTTTTTAATAGATAATAGCATGAAGTGTTAGAGGCCTTAGCAAGATGTCCTATATATCATTATCAATGTTATGCTATTTTTTATATAGATAGATAATAGCATGAAGTGTTTAGAAGTCTTAGAAAAAAGCCCTACATGTCATTGTAGGCTATAACTGGCACTTAATGATATGCTGTTTATATAGATAGATAATAGCATGAAGTGTGTAGAGGCCTTATAGCAAGATGCCCTACATATCATTGTAGACTATACGCTTTTAATGTTATGCTATTTTTTAAATAGATAGATAATAGCATGAAGTGTTTAGAAGTCTTAACAAAAAGCCCTATATATCACTGTAGGCTATAACTGGCACTTAATGTTATGCTGGTTTTTTTATATAGATAGATAATAGTATGAAGTCTTTAGAGACCTTAGCAAGATGCCCTATATATCATTTTATAAAGTAAGTGGTGACATCATCACTTTCATTTGCACTGAATTTTCCTATAACCAACTGATCACTAATTCAATATAGTGCCTCCGATTTTTTGCATCTCATGTCCAAAAAACTCAAAGCTGGGGTGATTTTACCACAGTACATCACAATGGAATATTTTGTTGCTAGGCCAAGCTATGAACGCATACAGCAAACCTAACAAATCTCACTCTACGGCGCTGGTTAACACGAATAAAGCCTAGACTGTCTTAGGCAAGGCCTAGAAAGGCATAATTGTTGAGATAACAAGGTGATTGACTTATAAAAGAACTGAAAAAAATTAGACAACGCTGAAAAAATTGATAATAATGTTTGCAATACATTTTAATCTAAACAAATGTGTACCTGGATGTTAGGCCTACCTTATAACCCCTAATAAACTTCATTAACCACAATCAATAATCAGGATTTGAATACACTATAGGAAATAGACGCCTTAGGAGCCATTATTTCCTTCAAAAATTGCTTTTAGTCCTCTTGGCTTCAGGCATTTTTTTTTTCAGGAAATAATGGCTCCTTCGACTTCTATTTCCTATAGTGTAGTCAAAACCTGACTATAATTGCTTAACAGGCTATAAGTTCTTAACTTATGCTTTTTTTTTTAATAAGTTTGAACAATAGATATCAATATTTGAGTTATAGTACCTTACTTTGTATGTTTATGTAAGTTATTAGCATTGAATTGAAAGACATATTAGTGTGCCATAGAATGAGGGGCGTTATAAGACTACCAACCATGTAAGCAATTGTGTCACCCCTAGCAACGACATATCTAGGATTTGACATAGCTGATGGTCACATGCGGTGGGGAGGTGGGGACACTAGTTGGGGTTGAGGTAATTTTTAACTACTTGAGGGGGCATGCCCCCATGCTCTCCCGTAGAGATGCCACTGATATACCTGCTTTGTTTTTATTGTAGGCCTCTGAAATCTATGACGGTTACATGGCTAAAGCATTAGTAAAAGTAAATAGTGCTAAGGAAGGTTTGAAGCCAGTGCAAGACAAGATCCATGAACTAGCTTCAAAGGTAAAATTTCAGTGACAAAGTTTTATTTCAGTGACATAATGTGAATGTAGACTATGGTTGGGAGAAAAATTGTGGTGGTAAAAATGATTCTGGTAAATATGGTTGAAGAATTGATAGACAAAGTTATCAAAAATTCTTACCTTAATTATAATTATTTTCATATTTATTGCCTAAAGTTTTATGCATTTATATTTATTTTACTGCTATGAGGGTCAGTTTGGTGTGAAAGCCTTTCTTTTGCAATATTATATAAATAAATGGAATAAAGGAATTATTGAATCATAATGAATTGATAGTTGAATGCATCAGAAAATTATAATGATTAATAATTGAATTGAATGAATGCACAAAGGAAGAGACAGGTGGATGGATGAAAAAATAGTGTTGATGGTAGTGAGGCGAATCCATCCATAAGTGATGCTTGTACTGATTGTACAATTTTTTAAATTGAAAGCCACTACACATTTTTGTCAAACAGATTCCAGTTAGTTCTACTTGGTGGTTGGATGCCATTGACCTTTTTCAAAAACTAGGCATAGACGATGAGATTACCAGTAGAGTGAAAGCTGATTTGGATGCTAATGCAACTGCCGGTGTTATAAGCCTAGTGAACAGGTAGGGCCTTGCATAATTATATTTCCTTTGGGTGGAGGGCTAGTGGGGATTGCTGTTGGAGATAAAGAGCACAAGTTGTGAGGAATCTGTTAAAGATGGATAGTAGGGAGGAACCCTCAGTAGAGAGCAACCTTGGGTAGGAGAAATGTGAATGAATAGTAGGAAGGGCTGGTGGGAATAACCACACGATAAAATAAGTAGGATCTATGAATATAAATTTGACTGATGGCAGTAGAAAGTAAAAGCTTACATTTTTGAATTCAGATTTAGGAACTTGCCTGGTCTTCAGTTTCTGCATCACTGAAAGCTGTTGGCGATGGCGTGTAGCGATTGTGTGGAAACCAAGCTTTTAGATATGGAATCTGCAAGATTATTTGCAATAATTGTTTAGAATTTTATTATTAAAATGAATAGTAGGAAGGGCTGGTGGGAATAACCACACGATAAAATAAGTAGGATCTATGAATATAAATTTGACTGATGGCAGTAGAAAGTAAAAGCTTACATTTTTGAATTCAGATTTAGGAACTTGCCTGGTCTTCAGTTTCTGCTTGTTCGTCATTTGGACCTCTTGGAAGAAAAGCGTAAAGCCGTATGTGAAGCAGTCAACAAGCTGACCTGTGACCCCAATGAAGAGTTGCTGCAACAGTGTATTGAGTGTCACTTGAGGCCCTTTAATGGAGAAGAACAACAAACGTAATTATTTGATTGTTTCGTTTTTTTTTCTTTTAATTGCATCCAATTTAATAGTGTTTATATTATTTCCTAAATTTGATATTGATACTCTGTTATTCAATCGATCAAATAATATCTCATCAAAATGTGTGTCATAAAACAATAAAAAAGTATAGAGTGCAGTTGCGTTTGCTACTAAACAGTGGTGTATCTAGAGGGTGGGGGTTGCGCGGAGGGTGCATGCCCCTCATAAAATTACTCAAGCCCCCAAAATCATGGTCAAGTAGTTAAAAATCACCTAAAATCTCCTTATTTTGCGAGTTAATGCCTCTGAACTGATCATCAAGCCCCCCCCCATACTTCAACTTAATGTGAATGAATAGTAGGAAGGGCTGGTGGGAATAACCACACGATAAAATAAGTAGGATCTATGAATATAAATTTGACTGATGGCAGTAGAAAGTAAAAGCTTACATTTTTGAATTCAGATTTAGGAACTTGCCTGGTCTTCAGTTTCTGCTTGTTCGTCATTTGGACCTCTTGGAAGAAAAGCGTAAAGCCGTATGTGAAGCAGTCAACAAGCTGACCTGTGACCCCAATGAAGAGTTGCTGCAACAGTGTATTGAGTGTCACTTGAGGCCCTTTAATGGAGAAGAACAACAAACGTAATTATTTGATTGTTTCGTTTTTTTTTCTTTTAATTGCATCCAATTTAATAGTGTTTATATTATTTCCTAAATTTGATATTGATACTCTGTTATTCAATCGATCAAATAATCTCTCATCAAAATGTGTGTCATAAAACAATAAAAAAGTATAGAGTGCAGTTGTGTTTGCTACTAAACAGTGGTGTATCTAGAGGGTGGGGGTTGCGCGGAGGGTGCATGCCCCTCATAAAATTACTCAAGCCCCCAGTTTCCCCCACCAAAAATCATGGTCAAGTAGTTAAAAATCACCTTATTTTGCGAGTTAACGCCTCTGA
>NW_022714175.1:825365-852865 GCF_011630105.1 Anneissia japonica
CCCCCCACTTCAACTTCGCGCCTCAAACCCCCCACCATCAGCACCCCCATTTCAAGTATTCAGTATCCCCAACAGAGTGGCATTCTAAGGAGCATTCTGGCTATTTTTTATTTTGAGTTAATTTATAATGATGATTATGTTTTTTCTTTTTTATTTCAGTTGCCCCTTTTGTGAAGCACATAAACTGTTCACTGAATATGAAGTCCAACTCTTTGCCTTTAATTCTTCGTAAGTATTATAGGTTTTTATATAGCGCTCAATACAATTAAGCGCTTTTCCACATTATTACCCTAGTCATTGGAACAATGCCTATATGTGGAAATTCCATAGTGTGCTACATGAAATATAGCAGCGCATTTTTTAGCTTTTCAACCAACATGGACACCATGTTATTCTCTCCACTTAATTTGTTCTGTACTTTGCAATGTTTTTTGTTTCACAACAACACAAGCCAATATTATGGCTGGTTTTACTGGATATTCAGGATTGTAACCAGTTCCATATGAGGGCCAGACATATATTATATCCAGATTCTAATCTAAGAAGCAGATGAGAGCTTTTATGGGGTTCAGGGGTGAAGCCCTTTTGGAGCTGAAGCATCCTAGCATGTAACTGATGAATTTCATCATCATTTTGATGATTTTTGATACAGAGTGGGTGGCTGTACCCTCTCACCCTCAACAGCTTTACTCTTGATCCCATCAGGGCGTGTAGTACCACCTAGACCTCTGTAGGCCCTGTTAACCACCAGCAATATTTCAAACTCACAACCATCCCAAATGAATGCCCAAAACTTTACTACTATGCTTCAGTGCTTGATGCATAACATGACAGGTTCATAAAATAATTTCTACCAACTAACAAAAAGTACAGTGTGAATATGTATCATTTTATTTGATTTTTTTCAGTATTGAAGACTTAAGTATACTGCCATCAACTGGGCCAAAGAGACCACAGGGTACATGGGCCATGAGTGAGATTGAGCGAATACTTCGTACTTTGCTTTCATGTTGTAAGAATGTTAATTTAGATGATGATGATGGACTTGTAGAAAGTGGAACTGTTCATGTTCAAATGCTGGAGACATACAGGAAAGAATTCAAGGTAGAAATAGTAGAATGCCCAACACTGGTGATGCTAGACATTCCTTGACGAGGGGTCTCAAGTCTACGGCAAGGGGTCCACACCCAACTCAATCCCACCATGCTTGGGGCTGAGATGAGCAAATTTTAATAATAGGCACCTCAAGATACCTACAAATGGCAGTCTCATATTGTGAAAAAAGCTTTCTTTGAAAAAGTATTCCATAACAAGGTGAATTGATTCTTGAGGGGGAGTCCAGGGTTCCTCCCTTGGGTTGCCAACACCCCTGCTGGTACTGCAGCTCTTAAGAAAAATGTTGAGCAGTTAGGAAAAATGTCAAATGAAGCCTTGTGAACTTTTAAATCTCCTCAGTCAATCAGTCAGTTTTATCAATAAAGTATATGTATTTAATATACCGAACTTTAAGCTTGATTTTCCATAAAATTGCTACATCCTATCCCCGTCTGTAGCTTGACACTCAGTGATCATGCTGACTACTTGGCATAGGACTAGAAAATATAGAAGTCATAGCCCAACATTGCTTCTTCTAGGTCCTAGCCTAGACTTATGTTGATAGGGTTGTTTTTGTTTTTTTTTATATAGAAGTTGTTACGATATTTTCACTGAACAATCTATCGTTTGAACAACTAGGCCCGATGCACTAGTTTTCTCTTTAAACATCTTTAAATTTCTGTATACTCTTGAAATACAAACAAGGGAAAATTTGACATCAACTGTCAACAAAATCAAAAATGATATTCAAGGCGAAGTTGATGACGTTTAGTGAATTCGACAGATGATTTGTCATTGATTATGGTTCATTGCAGACAAGTTGGGAAAGTTTCTACTCTGATTCATCGCAGACAAATCAAGGAGCCTTCCTGATGGTGCAAAGTACCAATTGCTGCTGTTAAAAGCCTCCAATAACTTTGTTCATCAGGTGACTCTTAAAATTGATGAATTGAATTGAATAAGTGAATGATTCAATTCATTTTTTTCTTCTCTGTTAGTTGGTGCGTGTTGTATGGATGACACTTCGTGAACGTGTTGCTGCCATGGATGAGTTAGAGATGGCCACAATGCGCCTCCGGATACGGTTACCATGGGAACCAGTTGACCCATCGACAGAGAATTATGTAATTGAACCAGGGCAGGTAAGCTTCCTCTAATTGTTATGAAACACTAATTATGATAGTCTTATTGAAGTAATTCTAGACTGGTTTACTTGTTTTTTTTAAGATTCACATTATAATATTTGTTTAAAGTTTATTTATCTCATCTTACTAATAATTATAATGTTCATTTTGTTTCAGGTCGAACAACAGCGCTTCAAACTGCTGAATGATTACGCTCTTGCCAACAATGAGTTACGTAGAAAACTAAGCCAGCAGCTGTACCTCAGTAACTTAGCAACATCAGACTACAGTAAACAAGGAGGGGAAAACCCAGAACCATGTCCTGTATGTGTTAATTCTCTGGGTTGCCAGGTAATCTAATTTTTTATTTCAAAGAATTATTTTTTTAAAAACTTGTGTTTGAGATTATCATCATTCTTTTGTAAGAATTGTAATTATTATAATTATTGAATTTTCCATTTTAATCAAAATAAATTGTTACTTCTACTATTAATTTACCTAACTTCTAATTTAATTAAGATATAGAGACATTATGAGGTAGGCCTTATCAGTTAGGCTTATGTTTAAGCTTGTCCTTTGATCAAAGGTGTTATATCTTTATCATCTTCATCATCATTTTCATTATCATGGTGTCATGCTCTTAATAATGGGAGTATATTTAGTAGAATATTTTCCTTAAACTTGGTTTCCATACAATCGCTACACTGTCGCTACAGTGTTTTCAGCGCAATCGTTGTATTGCTTAGCAGTCCCCGATGCAATCATGAAGGCTTCCTGATTTGACCGACCAATCAGCATCACTGAAAGCTGTTGGCGATGGCGTGTAGCGATTGTGTGGAAACCAAGCTTTTAGATATGGAATCTGCAAGATTATTTGCAATAATTGTTTAGAATTTTATTATTAAAATTGTAATATTATTTGAGACCTTCTAATGTTTTTATTTTCTTTTTAGTGGACTGTGTTACAATGTGGCCATTGCTTCTGCCATGAATGTATGGCTGTTCTTATCAAAGGCTACTCGTCTGTCGGTCGACGCAAGTCCCTCAGGTGCCCTACATGCAGAACATCTACTTACGTGGAAGACATATCATATGTCAGCACGCAGTTGAGTGCGCAAGATCTTGAAGAAAATGGTGTGAGAGTTAGGGTAAGATTAGCAAAATAGCTAAATAATTAAATTTTCTTTACAAATTTGGAAAAAGATATTGAATCTAAAGCTAAGCTGACAGTATGTCACCCTTGCATCGCAATTAAACTGACCTTTGGCCGCAGTGAATCGTACAATTTGAGGCAACATGAAAATAGTTAGCCCATGGTTTATGTTGCTGCTATCAAGGCAATTCAACAACAGGACGCACATTTCCGCTCATGTACAGTCCTTTGATCTTTCGTGGCTTCGATACTAGTTGCGAGTACAGCCGTCAATTATTAGTCTGTGTGCCATACGTTTTATGGTGTTCGTTACTATTTTATTAACTTTGGGTACTTCATGATGTCTGTTACATCTGATTTCTTTTGACCACGAGCATGTTAAGTGCTTCTATAAACTGCAATTTAATTCGTGAAAATTGACCAGCAAAATGAAAAGTTACAGCAATTGAAAATTTACGATTTTTATAAAAATTCATGTTGTTATATAACATTAAACATTCATTTTGACAATGTAAGATTAAGGTGCACAAAACAAATTGAGTAGACACAGAAAATTTATTTATTTTTTCTGCGAAGTGAGTCTCATGAACCACACTACACCACAACATCAGTAAAATTAATATGAAATGATGAATATAATTTCACTTTAATGTTAGTGCAAAATATAATTAGGCCATTGTAATCACCACACCACGCATGATTATCATGGCAACTAACACATGCATGGGTAATTCATCACACGCTGATGGTTATTTATGGTTTGGTTGCTATGGTTTTTGTGACGATCAGGGTACAGTAAACACAGTCAAGCGTGATGTGGGTCCTGTTGATGAATTGCCTTGCTGTAGTCCATTAATGTTTTCCAAATGATAAACCAGATTTCACGGTGAGACTGCTTGATGGAATAGAATTATATACAACAAACTTTTCCATAGTTTGGTACACAGAGTATTCACCACCAGTTTTGACATTGCTGTTTCTTTTTCATGTATTTTTTAGGGTGGACATTCAACCAAAGTGGAAGCAGTTATAAGAACATTACTGAATATTCAGATGAAGGAACCTGGGGTCAAGTCTATTGTATTCTCTACGGTAAAAATGACATCAATAAACATACTAGTAGGTATAATAGATAAACGATATAAATGGTAATGATTTTAACTGCAATATATTGTGATGTTTATTTTTTTTTCCATTCAGTGGACAGATGTGTTAGAAGTAATAGCCCGTGGTCTCCGTGACAACAACATTGAATATCGCTCAATCCAATATGGTGGACATCCACGATTCCAGGCAAAACTTATGGATTTCAAACACGATGAGAAAGTAACAACTCTACTTCTTCCCGTCCAATCAGGAGCCAAAGGACTAAATATAATTGAAGCAACTCACGTCTTGTTGGTTGAACCAATTTTAAATGTAGCTAATGAGCTTCAAGCTATTGGAAGAGTTCATCGTATTGGACAAACTAAGTAAGATTTTCAACTTAATAAAGACATTTGTCTTGGAATTTTAAGATTAAAGCATTACAGAATTAAAGGAAGTAATTTAATTTTAACCTGTATACAGATATTATTTATGATATATTTTAACTTATATTTTCTATTTTAAGGCCAACCGTTGTGCATCGTTTCTTGATACAGAATACGATAGAAGAGCGTATACAAGCGATGTTGCAAACAACATATAACAGGTAAGTGTGCTTCAATATGCAATATATCTATTGTCTGAATTAGTTAATAGTTCATAATTTTTGTTTCTCAATGAATAGATAGCACACAACAAAGGGAAGTCTTCCCATTACAAATGCCATTATCACCATCAGCTTGCTCTTGTATGTTACTGCGAATTTTTTAACAAAATATATGATTGTTAATTTTGATGAATGGTCAGGTCTAAAATTTTAGTATAATAGCTACTGTAGATCTCATTTCATAAATAAATAAATTTATAAGATTTATATAGCATGCATATCCAGAAAACTGCTCAAGGTGACTTTTTCCCTAGTCATTAGATACAGAATCAGTCATCGGGGCAGATGCAGAGATGTCCAAAAGGGGGGGGGGCCGAAAGTGGGGCCGATCGAGATAATAATACCCTAGGGGGTCCGGGGGCATTCCCTGTGAAATTTTTGTGTTCTAGGCCGGGGCCCCCCCCCCAAAATCCACCCCTCATCATACACAACGTGCAACCTTCTCTGCTTTCTGGGGATTATTCCTGATTATGCCTACCAGGTACCCATTTATACTCCTGGGTGAAGAGAAGCAAATGCAGATAAGTGTCTTGCCCAAGGACACAAGCAGTGTGACGAGCATTGGTCTCGAACCCCTGATCTTCCGATTGAAAGTCGAACACCTTACACACTGCGCCACATGCTTCTACATTTCATTGGATGTTTATATTTAGTCTCACTTATCACCGTATTGAATTTTTTTGTAGCACATCTGTGGATTCAACTGAATTGGAACTAGGAGGCTTAAGTCTGCATGATTTGGAAGACATTTTTTCTGAGATACACATTGATCAGCAGTCAAATTACCACAAATCAACAGCATCACTCGGTAGACCAGACGACGCTAGCTCCTCATTTGGTGGACCGGATAAAGTTGGATCATCTTTCGGTAGACCAGACGAAGTTGGCTCCTCATCTGTTGTTAAATTAGATGATGTCCCATCAACATCAACAGACCCCTAATCCGGCCTATCCGGTGTACCTGGCTCTTCTTGAACACTTTCTGTTACTTTCCTTTCCAACCGATATTTTTGATATTTTGTTTACTAACTCATAAAAGTGAGGAAAGGTTGAAATGCCACCTTAATCAGCAATTTGTATTTATTTATTTTATACATAAGTATACAGTTTATGTGTATGGACACATAAACATTTTTTCGTCCTTTTTAAAACAATTTTATAAAATTATAAAATGTAATAAACTAAGGAAATGCATGCGAGAAGATAGTTTTAAAGCATTTGAATATGATAGTGATGAAAGTAGCTAAGTTAGAAGCCAGACAATGGCAGGAAAACATGGGGATTGCAATCTGAAAGTAAATGTTGATATTAATATAATTATGTTAAATCTATTTATTGAAAGTGAGGAAAGATATAAGAAAGGATGATTTTTAATGATTGTAATATAATAATAATAATTTGCATATTCCAGTGTATTACATATCAAGTTAGGCTCTTTTTTTTAAATATTAGTGCAGGTTTTTGAGGGATTTGGTAAGCTGGGCACTCCCTGTGACGGTCATCGGCTGACGCAATTCTATGTAGAACGCAACGCGACAACGCATGCGCAGCGGATCGTTTTTAATGACGATCCATTCAGACTGCTGACAGTCGGCAGGCGGTGTTGTGTTGCCTAGCGCTCAAATAGCGGAGTTGGGTCGTCGTACATCGCAGTGAGTGCCCTGCATAAGTAATCTATTTCCTAAGTTTTATTGCTTTAGTTTGACTTATTATACAGTTATTAGAAAAAAAATAAAGAAAATCCCACATCAAAGGATAAGAAAACATTAATCTCAACCTCAATTTCTAATATTGAGAAATAAATTAGGAAAGATGATTTTTAATGATTTTACTTATGATGATATAAATAGCCATGTTAGGAATGACCAGTAACAAGACAAATTAGAGAAGCATTTTGCAACTTTTCATGTTATTTATCGCATGTTGATAAATATAGTTTGCATTTATTTACATACAGTATTTGCATATTTGATAAAAATTTTCAAAACTTTGCCTGTACCTCTTTTTACTTTAATTTTCTAGCAGTGTTGTATCTAGGACTCTTGCTTGAAATGGAGGAGTTGATTGGGAGTGGAGTGGGGCTCGATGATTTGATCATAATAATCTTAATAACTGAAGGGATGTTAAGTTGCAAAATTTGGTTATATGAGGATTTTTTTGCTTTAAAACTTTCAGTGGGGGTCTGGGGGAAGAGCTATTTTCAGGAAGGGGGGGGGGAGGGACGTGTACACACAAACCCTAGATACGGCACTGTATTCTAGTTGAAGTTAGTTATATAGTTTATTTTGAGTTTAATAGTTGTACTGTTTTGTTATAGTTTATTAGTGAAAATTTAGAACAATCATAAAGACATTCCCACATTCAAGAACATGGAAACTTCAATATATTTTAGTGTTAGGTTTTTTACTGAATAGTAACAAGAGACAATTGTTGACCAATTGTAGATGGGTAAATCTTTTACTCTATTTTGTTAGTAGTTGACCAGGCTAAACTGAAAACTGCCCGTATTCCTCCAATCAGATCTTGCCTCGAAAGTAATACTAGAACCATCCATACAGCAATGGCCTAAAGTTCCTCACTCTCTAATTGCCATTAGACGGTGAAAGGTTAATCGCAATACATGCATATATACTAAGTACAGTACCTCAATTATCAAGATATTGATAATTCAGAAAGGGATATTAAAATGATTTTTACAGATTCTTATCATTGGGTAAATTATTATTTTGTAGTGTTTTCAAACACTACAAATTGTCAATATGAAGAAATAAATGAACTTAAAAATACTATTACTTCTACAGTGTTCCTTTATTGAGCACACAGACCACCATGGGATGATGGTAGAACTAATACCCTACACAGACTACACTCTGTTTCGATGCAATCGGTGGTAATCCAAAACTGATTAACTCGGATTGCAATCAACAAACGCAGGCAAACCAACGCAAAAAAACTTTACATTCTAGGGACTAGGCCTATGTTGACTGACCTCAGCCAGACAGTGCCTGTGGAATTCATTGCGATCTGATTCTGTGGTAATCGGGAGTAGTAAAAAGATTTTACTTTGCAAATGGATGTCGCAATTGCTACAACCGATTACAATGCGATGCTAGTCTGAATGGGATATAAGAATGATAACATACTATATACATTCTAACATAATTCATAGAAAATTTAGGCCTGTTACATGGACGACATTGCATTATATACACCTAAGTCCCATTATTTTTTAGGTAAGTTCCTATAAGGAAACTGGCATATATCGGTTTAACACTGGCAACGTTAGCTATTGTAAATGTACTAACTGTGCACATTTATGGCAGCAATATGCAAATGTTATTCTGTTTTATCATAATCATGACACAAAATCTCATAAATAAGCCGAGTTCTAATGGTACAGCTGACCTTAAGAATATATGAAGTAATGACACTCTCAAAATATAAGTTGGTTATATCAGAAATTATTCTTTCTTTTGGTTTTGCATGGCTTTTTTTCTACACAAAAAGCTATGTGCTTGCACAAATGGTTTCAAATGGGTGTACCATCAAAAGAAATATGTTTCTGATTGAATTGACTTAATTGTAGCAATATATAGTACCGGTTGATAAAGTTGTGTACCAACTTTAAGCTATGGGGCCATTTGATAGAGCAGAAATGGTTAAATTAAAACAGCCCACCCAAAATGTGGCACGACTCCTGATGGGTAATTAAACATTATATCAGGAGACAATCTAGTGGTAGAAAAAAGAATGGATGGATGATCATAGTAATAAAGACAACATTTTGTTCCCAAAAATATGTAAAGGTATCTTACCAGAATAAACCTTTCAAATATGTACATAAAACATGCGAACTGAAATCAAATACTATGAAATATCTACCTATATAAACTATTACAGCCTTCATTTAAATACCAAAACTTTAAAATACTCTACTTTTGTGGTGATTTTTTTCTTACTCTCATACTCTGATAAATACAAAAATTAATACCAAATGAAGTCTTCACTGGGAGTACAACATGACTACAGTACATCCCTTTATTGATGCAAAACTTTTTGAAACAAGATCATTTAAGAACCCTCTGCTTTAAAGAATATAAGCCTCAAGCATCAATACATAGGTAGATTATATTCCGTGGATTCTACAGGCAATGACCAATGAAAATGTGTTTTTGAGTTTGCTGCCCTCTATGTATTCCTGAGTTTTGCTAGCCTTTGTGTTAGCTCATCCTGCTCAGCTGTTGAGGCTCCCATACTTAAAGTTGATTTCTGCTCTGTTGGCAATTCCATATTTAGTTCCAACCTGTAGAAATGCAAGGACATTTCATATTACTGTACGTGTTGTTACTGGCGATCGTTATTTTTGTATATTTAGTTAATTTAAAGCAGCATCAGTGTATACATGTTACACCTAGGGCTGTAAAAGAATTAACTACTTCACAGCCCATCAACAGCGCAAACCGGCACACTTAAGTATGGTGGGCAAGAATGGTTATTTCATGGTTTCAACTCCTAACTGAGAGTTCAAGAACTTGAATGGAAATTGTCACACCAAAACCCTCTTCCTATGTTTTTATTAATTTCAAATAATTGGTGCATTAATATGAATTTAATCTTTTATAAAGGTCGTGAGCTGGAGCATGATGCTAATCACAAATTTTTAGAAATTACTTGACATTATTATATTCCAGTAAACTATTAAACATAATGTTGGTTATTCATCAATCAAGGCTACCGATTTTTTAGACGCAGAGAGAGGGTTATAATGTACTAGGCCTACTTACCCTGCTTCATCTGCAACCTGTTGCATTAAGTTATCAACATCTGTTTGTGGTGTACTCATCGTTGTTGACGAGCTCATTGTGTCTTCCATGCTGGCTGATTGCACGTCCAAGTCTTCAAATTGCTTCTCAAACTTCTCCATCAAACCTGAAACCTGAAATGATCAGAATATCTTCATTAAAGCCTTGTTTCTATAAAATCACTATACTCTATCACCAACAGGTTTATAAAACGCTGATTGGTCGGTCAAATTGGAAAGACCTTCCCTACTGCGTCAGGGACAGCCACTCAGTGTAACAATTTCAGTTAAAAGACTGTAGGAGACCCTTTGGGGCAGAAGAAAGCTACTTTATGAGATAGTGCACACTTCCAACGCTCGGATCTTCATGAAATAGCGCTATATAAGTTCTGTAAAGTAGAATAGAGACCACATGATATTTTAAACAGGCCTAGATTGATAAAGGTGTTTTTTTAAAGAACCTTAACACATGAACTCACTGTCATTGCATTATGATTCGGAAAAGATTTTGGATGTATTTCTATCTATATCTATATCTATATCTATTTCTATATATGACAGTATACATTCTAAAAATAGTAGGGCGATTCAATCATGATTATGAAACCTTAGAACAAGTTCACTATCAGTGAATGTTCTTCTTTCGTAGAATGCAGATTTATCACAAAACATATTCTGTAATTCAGAGCACAACAATTCAAAATTCTTTACATGCACAAGCAGATGGCTATGAATATTCATTACGTCCTAGATCTTACCAACATTGTGTAATTGAAAACTCCCTATATTTCAACAAGCCAATAATTCTTGGGATAAATTTGGTTACCTTTTCTAAGTTCATTGACCTCATTGCACTGTCCATTGATTTGACGACCCCAGCCATTGATGATGTCACTTTCTTCATGGCCACAGCTGATTGGACACGGCTAGCCACAGCATCCACCCGTGCGCTCATCCGTAACATATTGAGAGCTTGGCTTTTGTTTCGTATTGAATTTTCAGCATGTATTTTAGCGCCCTCCATGTTACCTTTCTGGATAGCCTGTTGTATAGTAGGGGAAAAAAGTTCAAATTTGCCAATGTTAAGTACCGGAACTAAAATATGTTAAGTTAATTCTCAACATTAAATAAGCTTTCTCCACAAGTCATCAATGTTTAATCATTGGTTACCATGTTCAGATACTTTACCAAGTACCAAGACTATGAGCCTTAGGGTTAGGCCTTAGACCTATATATTTTCAAAAAAATCTTATTAACCCATTTCACTCACTGTGCTTTGGCAAAACCATTTTTTGCCTTATCTGTTTCAAGAGTTAAGGAATTCAGTTACTTTTTTTCTTATTGTTAAAAAGTATTTTTTCATGTTTTCTAGTGTTATCAATGACTCCACATACAATATTAACTGCATTTGGTAAATATTTACACAGCAAACACTATCATTATTTGCATTCAACAACATTTTCCCTGCCTATCAAAGGCTGAATAAGTAATGTCATTTCTACATTCTTTGTTTAATAATTCTCGTCCTTTTTCTGCAGGAAACTTTCAGTACTCATGAACTCTTCCCAAACTTCTCTTTCCACATATCACATCCATTTATGGGCATGTTGTCAAATCATACAGATTTGTCACATAAAACTTTATATTCTGAGATTCATATAAAAAAATGTTAAAATTCATGTTTTTTAAATGGTTTCTTTTCATATGTTTTGTATTAATTTTATCAATAGCCACACATACCATATACTATGTTAATATTTTGTGACAAAACATTATAATAATTTACCAGCAATCACAAATTTATGGTAATCTTGCTACTTTATATTATAATGATTGAGCTTATAATGTGGTTAATTTGGGTGCTTATATTTGTCTTACATCAACCATGTTGCATGTAGACTGTAATCCATATCATTAGCAGTGGAAATTGTTTTTTTTTTTTCAGAAAGATCAAATTCTAGGTACATACCTTTTTTAATTTATTCTTCTCTTCTTTCTCAAGTTTCTCACATTTCTTAGACTCTCTTTGAAGAGATTTAGCAGCAAATTTCAGATTAAAAAGGTGTTCTTCCATCTGGTTAAGGTTACTAACACGATGTCGAGGCATATTTAATATATTTTACATAAAAATTATTTAAAATAAATTACAAAACATGAAAGGCCTCCGTTACTTTGCTTCACTAATAAACACTATCGTTGAACTGAGATTGAAACTAATGTTATTGTTAGGATCTTCTTCATTTATGTGCAGGTAGAGATATTGTATTACAATGACGGGTTGGCATGGTGGTTTTGCAGGTAAGTTGAAACTAGCCTGTTGCTAAGCTACCATTAACAATTTACACATGTACAGCATTAGACACTATACATTTCTACCTCTTTTGCCAATAATTTGGTATATTATTTCAGTTTCCGTTTCTAATTTTATTGCTGATGACACTGTGTTGTAAGATAATTAGACTTGTTCATAGATTTGGATTTTGAAGGGCCAACTTCTGAACAGAAAATTAGAACTAGGTGTATCTCAAAATACCACAACAACGTAATTGTACTATGAAAATATGTGCAATAATTACATGGTGGTATTTTCAATTCAATTAAAGAAACAAATGCAGTTTAAGTTTAGTATAGTAGTATTTATAGTATTCTCATGCAAATATATTACTGTGTGGTTTTGCTTAGCCTTGGCCATAGGTAAGGTTGAGTCTACACTAGTACTAATAGTTGCTGTAACCAAGTAGACTTATGTTTTTTAATTTATTCAATTATTATGATAATTATATCAATTATTACAGTACAGGGTACCTTACTAAAATGCTACATCATTGATGTCATTATTTATCTTAACATGTTTTCAAGTATCAAATACCAGTTACAAGTATCAGCCTCAGTTAAAAGTTAGAGAGTGTAGGTACTACATGAGCGTTTTCTTTAAACGGATACTGGCATTTTAAAAGTTTTCATTATTATTATTATTATTATTATTATTATTATTATTATTATTATTATTATTACTAGACACTCAATACTACTCTAGTCTTACTATACTGCTTTCTCATTCCTGGTTTTATTATCAAACTCATTGCAAACTAAATTGAATTATGAGGAGATTTACAAACAATATCAAAAATAGACTTCACAAAATAATTAAACCTTAAACTTCAAGAGAACAACATCAAAATAACATTTAAAAAAACACATCAAAGCAACAAGAAGTTTGCTAAGGCTTACACTGCAATGATAGTCTGGTCTTTGAAATCCACAAAACACTGACTGTCCTAACCTACTACTACACTAGGCCTAGTACATACTGTAAAGTACTACTTACTCCTACTTATTATACATACACGACAGCTGCAGAAGGCCTTGTTTGTCTTTGGTAGGGCCTAGGCTAGGCCGCCTAGGCCTAGCCCCTGTTTTAAAAACACATCTAAATAAGGATACTTTCCATTTGTGAAGACATTTTTAAATCTGTATGTCTGACTACTTCTTATTGTAACACGACGTCTAAGTGTTGAGTATAAAATAGAAGCAGAAATGACTCCACTTATATAAAAATAAAGTCAGGGCAGCACAATCAGATGACAATGAATGTATGTTTATTATGATTGATCCTTCCGTATTTGGACATGACGTCACGTTATGGCTCTAGCTAGGCTCATTCAATAATTATAAATTTTTAATTTATAAAAATGTATTGAATTCTGTTATACTTAGTATTATTTAGTAAAATTATATAAATAGTTATTTAATTTTTTTTTTTTAAATTTTTAAAATTTGTTTTTTCTTCGTAAAGTAACTATTTGCATTGTTTTTATAAGTAATTGTTTGTATGATTTCTTTCCGTCTGCACTACTCTCTCTCTCTAGGTCTGGATGCTTTTTCCTGATGATCCCTCCTCCCCACCATCCGATTGATCCGATGGCTTGCAGCTCAGGTGACTGACACAGCGGAGCAGCGAGTGGAGGAACGTGAGAGGGAAGCCTCTAGCCCTATGTGAACAAACAAACTTACAAGAGCAAATTCGGAACTGAGTAATCAGACATTATCCTCTGTAGTTTAAATCGAGCTGATCCGCGCTTTGTAATAAAACTTGACGTACGGTATGTAATGTTATCTTCAGTAAAATAAATAGGCCTGTAGGCTAGTTTTTACTATACTCAGGCCTAGAGTAGCCTCTAGGCCTAGAGTATTAGTAGTAGTAGCCTCCTCTAGGCCTAGAATAGACCGTCCTAGCCTAGGGGCCTAGTTAGTCTACCAAGGCCTAGCAGTTAGGCCTAGTTTTATTTGTTCTAGGGCCTTAGTTAGCTGTTGGAGGGGATTCCCGTTGGAGGCCTAGGTCTATTCTTTCTACCTAGCTAGCCTGTGTTTTAACAATAAAAAATCATGCTTCACAATTTTTTTTTTGTCGTCTTTCTGTATCTTACAATTGTTGTTTTCCTAAATATATAATCATTTTACATAACAAATTTGATTAAATTTTACCTCCATCCTGTTATTGGTATTTTACACGGATGCCAGTCAATTCGAGCAGATGTCAGTTCGAGCAGATGCCAGTTCGAGCGGATGCATTTAGTGCGAACTATAACAAGGGCAAATTTATAGTAGCCCTATTTTTGTATTTGTTTGTTTTAAATGCAAAAAATGCTCTGTGCACTAAAGTTCTGAAATGTTTCTGGTACCTTTTGATAATTATTTCATGCTTGAATTACAGTCTTGGCTAATCCGACTAAAAGATGGCCACTAGCAAGCACTTATATTTTGAAACTATAGAATTTCGCACGTAGAATTCATGGTTTTTGTCTCCAGTTAGTTGAATTATATAGTGTTGTAACAGTATTTGTAGATTTACGATTTAGGCCTATATTTGTAAATGGGAGTAACTGTAATTGTAATTGTTATTCACCATAGAAATTTTAATTATTTTTACGTATATGGTATCAGAAGGTGCACAAATCATTGGTGTAGTAATGTGACACAGGGGCGGATCCAATGTAGGGGGAACTGGGAGGCATGTGCCCCCTCGTCTTGCCACTAAATTTAAATGTTATGTGCTATACACTTATCTATTCTGAAACTGTTGTGCCCCACCCCGCCATTTGAAAAATTCTGGATCCTCCAGCCCATGTGACAAGCTTATCAACAGCACAGTAATAGACATCATACCAATTTTCTCCACTATTCACCATTCGTCTATAATTCAAAACCCACTTTTTTTTTAAACTTAGCATGTGGAAAGAATAACAATGACTAAACATTTTTTTATGAACGTAGGTATGTTTAATTGTAAATTGTTAACCTTATAAATCAATTAATTATGACTTTTTTTTATACATAAGTCTATAGGCTTCTTCCTCGGAACCCACCGGGGCTTTTCCCCCTGGCCTCCAGTGGCGTATCTAGAAGTCTTGAAATGTGGGTGCTGATGGGGGCGCGAAGGTAAAGTCCGCTCGAACTAGCATCCGCTCGAATCCACTCGAACTGGCATTCACTCGAAGTGGCATCCGCTCAGATTGACTGGTTCCCTTTTACACTGTTGAATGCAATAAGTAAATAAAACAATATCTTTACGTTCCATTCAAAATAGATTTTTAAAAATTTGGCAGTAATCAGAACCGCAAAACCGCAATGGTGACAAGTAACGAAAGTACAAAGTGTAATAGAAAATTAAGAGCACAGATACTGAGAAGTTGAAGCTTTAAAATAAAATGTATAATGAAAGAAATTGTCCTTGCCAACATACACATTAATACTTTTCGTGTACTTTTTTGCTGAGACACATAAATTAACTGGTAAACAAATTAATTAATAATTTGTAGTAGAAGGTCTGTAAATCCTTGAAAACTTTTTTTGTGTTGTGTATTATTGGAAGTAAATAAATTTGATAATTAAATTAGGTTTTAGTAAATTAGAGGTTTTTCCATACTTTATGATGATTGAGGGTGTATCCATAATAAGTCAACATGGTAAAGACTGATTCCTCTCATAATATTTTTGTTTTTATATTACCAGATCTCTTGGCAACATCTGCCCAAGATCAGATACTCCTTTTGACATCTGTAGTTTGTATAAAAGCATGTACAGTCTATTATAAGATGGCAGCCAGTGGTGATCATATATATAATATCCTGCAAAGCTTGAGGGCCAGGTTCCCAGAGGTATCGGATGACGACATCTGGAGGGTCATGACACAGGTAAGTAGAAAACTACAGCAGGTTGCATTGGTGGATCTGGGTTCAAATGTAGGGGTGGGGGTCAGATTTATGAGTGCCCAACTTACCATGGTCAACTCACTAAATATGTACTAGATATAGAAGATGTCAATCGATGGATTCAGGATTTGAAAAAAACCCCCAAAAGAAATTTTTTATTCCTAGATAGCGGAAATGATCTTTCCAGACCTCTGAGTTGACTTATAAGTTATTTAAAATTCAAGGTTTTCCCCCTCTTGAATACGGTCAGGTAAATTTTCTTATTACAGTAAATAGGCCTATTATGTGTGTATACATACAGAAAAAAAAATTAATTAGTTTCATCATAATTTTCTTTCCATGAATCGATGAACCGATAGGCATGAAGAACTCACTTTTATACAAAAATTATGTTTACAACTTTGAACCGAAAGTAGTGTTCTTAATTTTATTTAATTGAAGGCTAGTTAGGCTAAGCCTTGCTTGTCCGATCTGCCAACCTATGCCTAGGTAAGTTAGCATGCCTTTTGTAGGTCAGGACCCATTAGTATTTTTTATATTACATTTCTTCACTGGGGGTGGGGGGATGTTCGTCCAAACACACTGAACCCCTGGATCCGCCACTGATACCTGAGATATGCTACAAAAAAATATATAATTGGTTCGGGTCTCATACATAAATATATAAAGTCTTGTTTGTGTAGATAAATTAATTTCCAAAACACTATTTATTGAGGCCAAGTGATATTGCTTTACGATGACAAGCTACATAAGGCTATACGTACATTAACAAGACCCCCGGAATCCCCTCCCCCTCAGATCCGCCAATGGGTTGTAAGAGTTCCATATGTTTATGCATGTTTTAATAGTGTGTAGCCATCTCTCTTTCTCTTTTGCAATAATGATAATAATAATATATATGCTTTCATTACAAAAATATATATATACAATGCTTTTTTAACTTTGGCAGAATCAAAATGATTTTAATGCTTGCTACAACACTTTGCAAAAAGAACGAGAAAATCGGCACTATTATGGTTCGGGCCAAAGGACTATGACGACCTCTGCTGTGGATCTTCGAGAAAGACAAAATGATAATGGCATCCAAAGCACAACGCAGCATCCAAAACATCGTTACAGCGAACCAAATGTGCAATATCAGAGGAACATCTCGGAGGCCACTATACATCTAGAACAGCAGCAACGACCAGTCTCTGCACCGCCTGACAGATCTAGTTTCATCCTACAGTATCCATTACAGCAATACATCAACCAAACACCCAATCCAACTCCTGTACATTATTCTACACCATACAATACAAGGATCACACCTCCAGCACGTTCATACTCAACTTCCGCAAGTCTAATGATGAACCAGCCAGATCATCATCCCACTCAACACTGGACAGATCCGCAACAGCGGTACGCTACAACTAGCAATAACAACCATCAGTATAATATCAGTTCCACTTCACCGTCTCAAGTAAATAACATGGTGTCTTCTATTCATTATGTTACATCGAATAATCTACCATCAACTCCAGCTTCCAGTAGATCTAATGCATTGCTTCATCATGCGCTTACAAGCCCGGAGCTTGGGAGGAGGCAGATGTATCCAAGACAGTTAAATTTAATGGCGACTCCTAATGATCATGGTCCTGGAACACCTCCACCCATTAAACCTATGATGTCACCAGCATCTAGTCTCAGCTCCCTTACAGACAGTCCTGAAGTGAAACCAGATTTAAAACAGCCACCATTGCCACTCACCAAAGAACAGGAGGACTTTGCATACACACAAGGTACAGTATGTTATTTGTTTTGCCCTTAAAAGGTAAAAATAACAAATTCACCCAATTTTATATTTCAGTTGTGGGCTTTACCCACATAACTACGAGATGTATAGCGCATTAGGATCATGGAAACATTTTATAGAACGTTTCCCTCTGAATCAGCCAGCAGAAATAAAAACTTTCCATGATTAGTAAATAATTTAGTACGGTTAATTACTTTAAAGTATTTTTTAATTATGGTATGCATTAATTAGAGAGATGTCTTCAAGGCTAAGAGGGATGAGGTTGTTTTAAATTTGCTTTGTCATTCAAAATTGTGTTAATATTTTAAAAAGTTAACATTTTCTATGCTTTTCTGAAAACAAACAAAAAAATGCAAAAATTTAGAGAGGAAAATCATTATTCTTAGCCAGTCTGTAAACTTGTGAATCAGCCTTTGTTTAGTATTTATTATAATTATTAATGGAGAATATTAAAAATTGTGTTAACATTTTAAAAAGTAGAATTTCCTATGCTTTTCTGGAAAAACAGTAAATGTGGAGAGGAAAATCATTATTCTTGGCAGTTTGTTTAAGAATTGTTATGTTTATAGTATTTATTAATTAATAGTTAGAGAATATTATAATTTAAATGCTTTATTTGTTTTTCTTTTTAAAGCCTTGCTTCTTCATCAGAGGATGAGGTATGACAGATTAAGTAAAGACTATAAGGAAGAGAAAGAAAACCTTGAAATGTTAAAGCAAGAAGTTGAATCGATGGAAAAACAACTGGGAGAAAAACGAGCAAACAAATCAGCAGTTTCTACTTCGGTAAGTTAAAAAGCACCCTCTATCGCTGTGAGTGCCTACTCAGTTTAACTTATTATATACAGTATCATTTAAACTTGCTTGGACACATGCTACCACTACCAGAATGTACACCGGTAAAGATAGCTTTAAAAGAGCACATGAGAAAAGCTAAAGGAAACACAGCACACATCAACCAAACAAATAAACAAAGACCTCTTCTTTTCTTTTGTTTTTTTTGTTTTTTTGTTTGGTGTTTGAATCGTTTTGATGTTGTTGTCGTACTGTCTCGATCGGTAAAAGTTATGTGGTATTAATGTTGCACCAAGTGGTTTTGTTTGGTTTGATGTACTGTATACACACTCATTTCTCAACACCCTATTCTGAATTTTGCCCGATGTTGCAGCTGATTTCTTAATAAAATGTGAAAGTTTAAGTCTCAACTTTAAATAGTAGGAAAGGGTACATCTGTTTGGGAAAATTCTGGTTGCAGTACTTTAACTATAATTGGTTCTTTTTTTTCTTTCAAGGCAAAAACAGTAACAAAACTTTCTGAGCAGAACAGGCAACTTGAAATCGACATAAAATGCATGACACGCGAAATTGAGCTACACAAGAATCAAGGTGATTGCTTCATTTGTATTGTATTCCTAATGTCAGTTCACACTATCACATTTTCTGTGACAAAAAAACTGTTGTATGCCCATATATAGTCATGATGTGCCTATATATGGTCATGATGTGGGACTGTTTAGTGTGAGCAGTGCAACCATATGTGCGAGGTGTTGTATACTATTACGATCACATTGTTTGCAGTGGTGGTGCCAGCTTTTTCCTGAAATTTCATTTTTCCCCAGCTGTGGGAAGGGAGGATAGGCTTCCCCAATGGGGGGTATGAAGCCCCATGCCGGGGAGCTTGGACCCTTTGTTAGGGATTTCCTGGCGCCACCCCTGGTCTACACTATCAAATTTTATGCGACAAATAACTGATATTTTAGTGTGATATGGCTTCATCATGCCCATATAAGGACACATCACACAAATTTGTCACATAAAATTTGACACTGTGGACAAAGCTTTAGAAATCCATATTTCATAGAATTGCGCCCTCTAGAAGATTATAATTGCTCACTCAAGAAAATTTTATTCCATAGCCTTTCACACATGTACATATAGTTAAATTCTGCCCTCTGGAGAATGGTTTCATTTGTTTTTAAGATTACACTCATTCATTGCTTGCCTTTTTCTTTCATTAGAGTTGCACCCTCTAGAGGATAATATTTTATGAACATGAAATTAATGTAATTTGATTAAAAATTATAATAAGTGATTTTGTTTTTTTACAGGTAAATACAGCGATGGGTTTTATCAAAACATTGGTTATACCGGTGCACCAGGACCAGTCCAACCCGGACAACCAGACCCCCGTGCAATTCTTCCAAATTTTCAAGGTAAATCATTTTTTTTCATAAAATTCGTCTATAACGTTCATTGCATCATTATATTCATGTGTTAAGTTAACAATTGTGGAGAAAAAATCAATATTTGCATATCGAAATATGGTTATTGGCTTTTACTTGAAAATAAGAATTTAAAAATTAACAATTATCTTGCCCATTAATAAGTGCACATTAATAATATCTTTCCTATATTTTTTTGTATGTACAGTCCTCAAATTGGGTGTTTTTGTAGCGAAAAGCATAATAAGTATTTTTTTTATTTTCATTTAGAATTTATGTTTTGTTTTTTATAGCTTTAATCTTTTTATAGCTTTAATCTTTTTAAATTAGCTATTCAATTATTCTGTTTTTAATTTGTGGACTTTTCACATTTTGTAACATATAGTATATTTTTTGATAAGATACTGTAATTTAAATTATTCTGTTTCTTCTAGTACCAAGGGTGCGTGAAGATGAGGGAGGCAGTGATTGGTTGTTAGTGGAACAGAACGATGATCAACAATGGAGCTGTAACGCTTGCACTTTTCTTAATCATCCCGCCCTCCACAAATGTGAAACATGCGACTCGCCACGTGGTCCATAAGTGAATTGTTTTTGTATATTTTTTTTGGCAAGCAATGATACAGTGCCCCCCCCCCCACATAGTAAGTTGGCTGCTATAATTGGAATAAGGTTTAATTTATTCACATGGACTATCTTCACCCAGAAGTGTAAGTGTGTAGCCAGTGGTAACATTCAGTGCCAAGCACCGATCATTCTGGTTATAGCATGGTATTCTCCAGCAGTGGCATCTTGGAGTATTGACATGGGGGGAAGGGGCTGGTGGGTGGCATGAATGTTAAATTGGGGACAGATTGATGGTTAAGTGAGGTGCTTGTTATTATTATTATTATTATTTAATAAGAGATTTATACCATGCCAATTCAAAATGGCAGCAAATGAAATATAATCTAAACTAAAATAAAATAAATTGTATTTGACTCTGTGGTTTGCTTGGTAGTATAAAGTGTTATAATTTTCAGTCTTGGTTAAGGCCGATAATAGTTTTCGCTGTTAACGTACAATTAATATATATAAAAGCATACAGTGTGTATATAATTTAATCGTAATTATGAATTCATACGCCAATTAAATGTTCCATTTTATTATTTAGTGTTCAAACTTTTAATTTAGTAATAGCTAACAATAATGATCTATCCAATTGTATCACTTTACACAATGGTTGTACAGTGCAGTTTAATATTTGCAACAGTATGTAAATAATTTTTAAAAGGTAGATTTATCGATTGAATCCCATGCTTTTGGCAAATCAAGTAAAATTGCCAAAATGAAATACAGATTAAAAATATGATTAATCAGGGAGATCAGTCTTAGAAATTGTGGTTATCAGAAAATATTGAAGGTTAAATATTATAATGAATACCTTTTGCAGAAAAAAAAATTGTTTTTAGAGGCCTTATTTGCCACATGAAAATGAGAAAGTAGATGAATTTCCAATATATATAAGTTCCATATAGAAATTTCTTTAAGTAAACCAAATACTCACTGTTATTTTATAGATGAAAGTTTTGCCCAACTCACAGTTATGCTTTGTCAGATAGATGTGGTTTGTTTATTGTTGCTCCAGACGTTGCTGGGTCTTATGTATTGATACACTTCAGTTGTTTTCAGAAATTTGTCGTAAATGTGTGATAATTGGTGTGAGCATTGGTCTCGATTCTGAAAACAACTGAAGTGTATCCTTACATAAGTTCCACCAACGACCGGAGCAACAATAAGCAGACCACATCTATCTAACCAAGCCTGACTGACAGCTGGGCAGAGCTGTCATCTACAAAATAACAGTGAATTTTGGCTTACTTCGAAAAATTTCTATATGGAAACCAGGTCAATTATTTAGAATTTTGTTAATTTTTTTAAATAAGTCTTCTGATAAATCTGAAGCGATAGTGTCCGTGATCCAAACATTGGGACGCAACCCATATTATAGGTTGCGAAATGCTGTGTTAGACACATGTAAAGTAGTACTGTACATATCTAAATAGAGTTAGGTGCAGTTACACAACCAATAACAGGATACAAAATTCAGGATGTTTCATTTCAGCAGGCATAGAAGGATGATTGTTCTGAAATAGTTTTGATGATTTTTTGTTAAGTTTTTATTTTTGTTTTATTAATATTGATGATAATGTTAGTACAGTATTAGTAATTATGATGATGGTAATACTAAACTTAATGATAATTATGTTAAATAATATTATAGAGAATGTGTTAGAGAATTTGATATATGTTGGTGTCAAATCTGCAATAAGGCTTCTCCTGTATTGTCTGGGGGTGGGTGGGGGGAGGCTGGTTTGGAGTTAAATAGCCCAATATATGTCGTCATTATTTTTTATTGCTCTGGACTTGTAGCAATAATGCTATTTTTTCTATTCATTTTTTAAAGACTTAGATAACAAAATGTTTCATTATTTTATTTTTAAAAGGAACAGCAATGGATTAGATGATCTAGTGCAATTCAAAAGGAAATTTGAATTGTCAGCTGCACAGACAGTTGTGTAGGTGAGGGTGTGTGTGTGTGTATTTGTGGGGTTGTGTGTTATTATGTACATTAGTATTGTAATTCATAACTTGATAGCCTTAGTATAAATAATCAACAAATATTAGGAATATTTTGAATAGATATTAGAATTGAATAAATGCTTTCATTTTAAACCATATTTTTCTTTAATTGTATAGAGCAAGTATTTTAGAGTATCAAATATTTTGAAATGACTGTTAAATAATGTTTATCATATTATATTTTCTTTTATATAAACAATATCATATCATTCTAAATGTATGATAAGGTGCTATGTATTTTTTTTGATTTGTCACCAAGTGATTTATAAATGCACCATAGGTACATAATTTGTTTGACTAATTAATAAGAGAGGATCATAAATGCAGATAACTCCACTAGCCTAAGGCATATTGTGCAGAGCTACCATGCAACCAATGTTCACGGAATGATCTTCCAAGAAGGTGTGCAAGGGTGTTGCACATTCCTTAGTTCCAACCCATTGGAGCTGGACATGCAGACAATACATCAAATCATCTCTATCAGGGGTGGATCCAGAGTTTTTCAAACGGGGGAGGGGGAAAGGCACACAACATTTTTAGAATAGATAAATGTGTAGCACTAATTTCAATACATAACATTGAAATGTTAAAATTTAGTGTTAAAATGGGGCCCCTAATGGATCCGTGCCAGTCTATGGTCAAACTGTGGGCATCAGATGGGTATTTGCTATCGCCCAGAATCTCAGTGGGGCAGTAATAATCTGCTGTAGCCATGGTTGGAACATAGATGTATTTCAATTTTAGAAAATTGGTCGGTTTCGATTTTAGTCAATTTTCGTAGTTATTAGATTTGTAGATCGATTATTTTCACGTTATTAATATTAATCTATTCAAATGTAAAATGTATAGATTTAACTCTTTTTTTTTTTAGAAATACACAACATTTTATTGCTTTGCAAATGTTATTTATAAAAGTGCCAATTAAAATTATATTATTATTGACATTGAATAATTTGTTGTTGAATTGTTTAAATCGACTCGTGTCCTAGAGCATTCATCATTATAAACATCCAGTCGCTTTCCGTTTTACAATAAGTTGAGGGTGGATTTAATAGGAAAGACACACCTCGCCTTTTTAAAGAAATTTAAAAAGAAGGGGAGGGAAAGAAAGAAGGAAAAAGAAATTAATGATCGCCCAAAACGCCTCGGATGCTATTTCCGGGCGTCTAGAAGACAACCATTTCTGGACCCCTTGGGTAGTGTTGTCTCTCGACCGACCCACGCCCCCCTTCGGACATCTCTGAATCCGCCCAGGAAGCCGTGAATATGTCACTTCAAATCAAAGTTATACTCGATTTTTTTAAATGTTGCTCGTTTTGTCGTCTTGGTTCGCCTTGAAGAAACTCACAAACTCCAGTATGATACTCCTAAGCAATGACTATCTGTGTGAACGTTTTCAAAGGCCCGGCCCTGCCTCATCCGCTTAAAAAAGTAGGACAAGATTTGTTTTTGGCTTAGTGTTCTAGGCTAAGTCGAACTTCCTGTCTCTGTTTACATTTTGACCAGCAGTTAAAAAAAGTATTGTCAGATACACCGCATCCTGGTGATCAATGGTAAGATTACGATATATATTAATGGATTACCATTAAAGTTTTAGTTAATGCTTGGATCATGAATATTCATGATATGATTGGTAAATGAAGTTAACCCACGCCTTATGACACACCTCGCATTGTTTTACTCGCATACCGTACTTGCGCCTTAGTACTTTTCCTACTAATTATTATTTTTTTTTTACATACGACATAGCTATAATGATCATGGCTGTAATAATATGAAGGAATCGAGATAGAGAAAGATGATCTGTACTTCCTACAACTTGGCTAGCAGCTGATCGGGCGGATTATAATATCATAACACCTCCCTGATAATAATGTAGGCCTATGCCGACAGTTCTTTCGGACGTTGGGCACTACTTTCTACTTAGTTACTATTGGCAACAGGGGTGCGTTCATATAAAGGCGTAATTTCTGGTGTTTTTTTTTTCAGACAATAAAATTATCTTGAATCTTAAATCAGCAAATATTTTTATTGGGCGTGCCATTTTATAGGCCTACTGTATATGAAAATTACCTATACAGTATTTCTTATAAAACATTAAAATATACATACAGTTAGTACATAGATTACCATCGTATTTTGAGGGACACCATTTAACATAACAGGTACTAAAATAAATAAATATAAATAAATAAAAATTGAAAAAAATAAATAAATAAATAAAAATAAATAAAATAAATTGAGGTTTTTATAACAAATTGCAGGTGCGGGTCCAGACCTTCGCACTGTTCGCGATGGCGAAGGTCAGGATGAGAGATAATTCTGTTTAAATATAAAGTGCGCCTGGTGGTCTGGCGAATTTCAACTCTCCCCTTGCAGAAATACCATCTGCCTCAATCAAGTACAAAAATATAAAAAAATGCATTTTTGCTTTGTCTAAATATTAATTAAGAAAGGACTGTAATTAAATCGCTGGCGCCATTTACTGTGTTGACGTGCACTGTTGTGTTGTGTATTTTGATTGATGTGGCAATCAAGAAAGAATCATAGAGATGGATATAGGCCGATACCAGTAATGCGTGCATTCATTCTTCGGCACTTCTAATTTATATGTAATTTCAAAATCACTATTAAACTATTATTTTAACTATCTGTTACTTTTTAATTATTATTTTAACCAATGCTATGGAAAAAGCAGGTCTTTAATTGGAGTGGGTAGCCTAAAGTGGACTAAACACTTACAAACACACTCAAAAGCTGGAATTTCATACATCTAAAGTCCAAAATGACCACTGCAAATTAATAGACCTACGGCATCGAAAGAAAAGGCAACGGCAGGTGTGGTATGTTAATTTCAAATTAACCTCGTAAAAGTGGGAAAACATAAAAAACAATACTGGAAAATTAAGAAGATATCTAATTAATAAGCATATAATACTGTTTTAATTGACAAGTAAACTGTAGTTTTCTGGGCCCGTGTATATCCAGTGGGTGACATGCGATGATATAAGTTCGTACGCATTACAGCAAATTGAAAAGGTCCACATTTTCATGGCAGGCTAGAAAGTACTGAATATAACATTTGTGATTTTCTGTGATTAAAAAATCTAAGATGTTTATAATTTAACCAGTAATTGTTAGGCCAGTAATATTGGGGATTGGTTATACTTTGAGGTCCTCAGAACCCCTGGAATACTCAAACTGCGATCCAACAGGCACTGAATACGAAGTGTTCTTTTTGCTTTCGTCTGGGACAGGAAGTCCTTGTGTTCCGTGTCCGTATATTAGTCTTTTAATCGGAGGTATTTAAATCTTCTTGTACATAAGAATTACTCATGGGCGCAATCATTTTGGGGGTGGGGTGGGACATGTACCCTCACACATACTTTAAAGGGTTTGGTATCCCCACGTTTTGACCGCAATGTAATTTTGTAAGTCAAGAAAATGCCTTAAAACTTTAAATATACTGTATACATGACCCAGATTTTACGGAAAGAGCGTTCTGCAGTAGTTCAGTAAAATTAAAATCATTAATTTACAACTCCAAGTTTGTAAGTATTATGTTAACGTCATGAAACAAGTGTTTAAATTTGTTGAGGTAACTTCTTAGCCCCAACCATGGTGGGGCAGAGGTAGGTGTTCACTTACAACTGTCCCCACCTAAACAGATGCGTTCTTGGAACCACTAGACTGAGGCCCTTCGCCCCTACACTCCAAGAGGCCTTTGGTGGCTCCAGCTATGAGCTCAATTTGCTCCCGTTATTTCCACAATAAGACCGTACGGCTGCCCGTCTCTACAAATTTCGTCCTCATAATCGTTATTAAACTTCTATTAAAGTAGGGAAAACCAATGAATTTTGGAGTTTATTCATTCCCCCACCACCATCCCCGTCTAAAAATTGTCTTCTAATGACAGAACATCAACAAATTACGCTCTCTTCCCACGACCTCGCCCACCATGGGACCCCATCTGTGCGATGGTCAGAGCAAACTCTGGATCCGCGCCTGAATTTGCCCGCATATAATAATCCATGGTTACTCATATTGTGGTACGCGAGAATTGTTCTTAACCAATGACACACCTTGTTCTATACACGTGCACTGTAAGCCTACACATAGTCATACTCTGCATCTCAGTAATTCCTCTCATTATTTTTTTTTACATCTTACATACTTATGTAGGCTATACTGTACTATGACTGTATTAATATAAAGCACTCGAATCAAAGAAGTTTATGTGCGTCCTACGCAGGTGCGGATTGGTCTACTGTATCTTTCAATCATAGTACAATACGGTAGCGTATTTATGGGGATTAACGTACGCCCGTCTGACAAACGTTGTGCTCGTCAGCTAATACCCCCCAGCCCCCACCACACCTCCTCATGTCAATACGTTCATAATAAAAAGGAAAACTATAACTTAAATTGTAATGTTCTATACGACATTTGGCATTTTTAATGGTGTCTATGTCTTATCAGCCTGTTAGATTGTATATACGAACAATTCATTGGTCTTTGGTTGCAGCTTCAGAATGTAAGGATTATTTATACCAATAAATGAATAAATATGCCCTATATGAATTAATGAATAAATACATGAATAAATGAATGAATGAATGAATGAACGAACGAATAAAGAATGAATTAATGAATACAATTTTGTATAAATAATAAATATATAATAAATTACAGTCATTACATATTTAGCTACATGGGAAGAATA
>NW_022714175.1:857865-863710 GCF_011630105.1 Anneissia japonica
GGATAAACACTAAAGGCATGCAATGTAGACCTACAGAAAAAATGGTTGCTTATGTCATCTTTATCACGTCAGCACTTATGACGATTTTATATCGGTCCTAATTGTATGTCAGTTGAACTAATTCAAGAATCTTAGGGTGTCGGCATTTTGTTATTTAGAGTTTTTAAAAACCCGTACATTTTAAAGCCTGAATTGTCCGGATGAAACTTCTGCAGGTTGAGTCCGGGTTGTTGTAAAGTCCAGGTTACGAAGCATCTGCAACATGCTACCAACACCCTAAAAACACTTGGTTTTATTCGGTGAAATGTTAAAGAATCTTGGTTAGCTTTTTAAAAATGTAACAATTGTTTTAACTGATAGAACATTAAGGCCAATGTGTACATGAAAGCATTAATAATGATAATTTTGAAACGATTATTTTATATAATGTTGGATTGAAATTAATTTTAAAAGTATATTACTGATGGATATTAAATAATACCGTTCCAGCATATATTTAGTTGCAAGGCAATTTTAATTGGCTATAGATAAATTTATGAATTTTGTATTAAAAAGTCTGTAAATCAATAAAATTGAACTATTTCGAATTGTGTGTTACTGAATGTTAATAACTTTAATCTATCTTTCAAATCAATTTTAAACAGAATTCGAATAAAGTATATTTTTAAGCATTAAATCGACGACGATGCAGTTTTACGATGTATCTGAGAGTGTACCGTAATCAACAGTAATTAAAGAGTTAATTAATAAGTTAATAAACACAACAGTTGTCTTTTTGTCTTCAAACGCTTTTATATATCGAAATATTTGTTGAACATTTTCGATTTCCATGGTCACTTTTTATATTATGGTCACTTATTTTTGTATATCAGATGTAGGGCCTACATTTGAATCATGCATAACTTGAAAAACTCTTCCACTCCGTGAAAATAGTCTCTAATCATGCTCTAGTTGATCTTTAAGCCCCGGGCCGCCCCTTAGATATTGTTTGTTAATGTCCCCAAAACGACAGCCTAAACGTACGTAATCACGTGTTTGTGGGACAAGCGCGTATCCCTGGCCCTGTTCTGATTGGTCAGATACTTATGATCGACACTCTGGAAAGGCTATTGCGCAGCTGCTACTTTTGCACCAATGAACCTTTTCGCTAATCCCCGCCCCTTTGAGATTGTTTCTAAGGTCACACAAAATGGCAGTGTAAAAACATACTCAAACAAGTACGTTTGTGGACAACACGTGTGCTTGTGAGACACGCGCGTATTCCTGGCCTTGTCCTGATTGGTCAGTTGTTAAGTTTGACTGACACTCCAGAATGGCCCATTGTAATTCCGTATCATTCACATCCTACCAGGTACCCATTTACCAGAGTCCGCCTTAGAGAATATATTCCATTCAGGGTAAATATTGACAAACACAGATCAGGTCTTTTCGTCCAAAGACACAAGCAACGTACCCTGTTATATAACGTGCAATCGATGATTCAGTTTGGTCACATGATAAAAATAGCCACAACAATATTTCATTGTTTTCCATGCATCAATCATTGCTAAATATTGAGATTCGACAATGAATACAGACAGAATATGCCTACAATAGATCACTTCATTTCAGGCTAGTAAATTTGGATGGCGTTACACCTCCACTGGTGATAAATAGTGATGACTATATTAAATTTTTGAGAAAAAGGTATTTTCATCAGGATTATTATTATGAGGCCAAGTGGTATACACCCTCAGATTTTCCCATTAGGACACATTTTTCAACAGGATATTCCATAATACACAATGAATATTATAAAAGCACATGATGGTTACTTTGGTATTAATCTCGAAATAATTAAAGTTCAAATTTCTTTATTGACATCAACATTGCAGCAAAAGCTGAATTACATATTTACAATATAATATATCTAGAAATTAACCATGCATTTGCACAAGATAGTAACACTTGAAGTTAAAAACATTAAAATTGGAAAAATTAAAAGGAGCACAAAAAATATGATATGAGACTTGGCACACCACATTTAAAAATAATTAATATGGTCAGATATTAAGCATGATTGAAACACCAGAAAGGTTTATTCATAATAAAAAACAAAAAAAAAAAACATAACCAGCTGATTTGCAGAATATATAAGCTAGCATCGTATCTCTGTTAAATTGGAATTAACAACAATAATGGTAATTATTTACAGCAATTTAATATAATTTAATATATTTGATTATTCTTATGCTAATTTAAAACAGACAAATATTATACAAAAGCACATCCATACAGAATGTCTTCATTTTGTTGAAAAAAAAATAACATAAATGTCCTATCTAAGATTAAATTTATTTGACAACAACCAGTAGTGGGTCCAGGAATTCCAAAATAAAGGAGGCCCAGGGAGGAACTTTCACAGATAGAGGGTCTTGTCCACCCACCTCAACCCCACCATGGTTGGGGCTGAGGAAAGAAAATTTATGATTATTGTACCTCTAGATGGCCGGATATGGCTCTCTCTTATAATTCTGAAAAATGTAGGGTGGGGGGTCCTGGGATGGCTTTCCCCCACCCTCCTTTATCCACCACTGACAAAAATTACTGACATTCTTTTGCAATAGTGACAAAGCTAATTTTTGTCTCCTCAAACATTGACTTTAGCAAAGCATCTAAAAGTTCATACCAACAACTACTCGATGCCTTCACGCTTCTCAAAACCCAATGGAATACCAGAGTTTGGTAGGATTCGACCAAAGTCCTTGGATACTAATGGTACCTAAAATTCCGGAAATAAACATCTGTTAATCTTTCCATTAAATGCAATATTTCATGAGTAAGTGTATAAACAATGTAGTTTAGATTTTTTTCTGATTTGTAGTCATCAGGCAATGTACATGTTTCTGACACACTGTCCAATACGTTTGCAGGGACAAGTCTTAAACCAATGTTAAATTGCTTTTCATTACAAAATGTCTACAGTACAGTATAATCTGCACATATTAATGTTCAATCTTTTCCAAGTACAGATATGAATATATAGATCAACATCCCTCGAACAAGAGTAAATACTTACTGGTGTTTCTGCCACAGGGACCACTTTATACTTCTGGAAAATGGAAGTCAATGCAAACTTCACAACCAGTAGAGCAAAACGCATTCCAATGCAATTCCGTGGACCATGACCAAACGGTATCCAGGCCATTGGATGGCGTTTCTCCTTTTCTTCTTTAGTAAACCTGTAAAAGCAAATCATAAAGACATTTATCTTCTCAGTTTGCAAATAACACTTTTGATTTTGATGGATCCAAGAATTCATAAAAGAAGGGGCCCAGGTAAGGATTTTCACAGATAGAGGATCCACCCACCTCAGCCCCACCATGGTTGAGGTAAGAAATTTTATGATTATAGCACCTCTAGATGGTCGGAAACTGCATTCTCACACTTAAATTATTTTAATACAATTCCTTTTTTCTCCATTATGTTTTTTTACTGTGAAAAACTGGGGTGGGGGAGAGGATAGCTGTCAGTTTGACTGCCTGCTCACCCCCCCCCCCCTTAAATACACCATTGTAAATAGCTTGTCTGTTTCTCCACACTCAGACATTCAAAGTTTTTTACAACCTGTTCACCACATGCAGAGCAATCTTGGTTCCCAAGGAGATATTCTGGTTCTCTAGTATTTAAAATTCTCCAGTAGCTTTAACAGCCATATGTCAAACTGTCAGACTTACCTATCAGGATTGAACTTCTCTGGTTCAGGCCACAGATCAGGATTGTGATGAAGTGAATAGATCGGAATCATAACAACAGTACCCTTGTCAATAGTCAACTTGCCATTCGTCCAAGTCTTGCTGCACAACCTGTCAGTCCTGTTTATATAAACATAGTAAAATATTGGGCAACATTTAGAAGCTTCATTTCATATAGATTCTTTATTATATATATTTCTTAATTTTACTTGTCATCAGTTTAGTTTTTCTAGTAGGCCTATAATTGCATTTCATTCATTCTTATTATACAATTTGTCTGCACCTTTTATCACCATTTTCACTGATCTTTGTTACTAGACTTAAGTTGTCAACATCATTGTGTTATACGTTACTTCCACCTCTAAAGCCCTGATTAGATTATCAAGTCTATTAAATTGTATTTGACAAAAAACAGTGTGACAGGCCTAAATATGGTCATGATGACATCACATCATGACCATATAGAGGTACATCATAACTATATATGGGCATACAATAGTTTTTGTTAAATAAAATTAATAGTGGACAGAGCTTTATAAGTGGAATTAGGTTACTGAACCATTAAATGTATGTCTATATATAGTCATTATGTACCTATATATGGTCATGATGTCATGTCATCATTTGTGTAGACAAATTTTTATCTACACTTCATTTCTGTAACCAGCCATTTCTGTCATTAGTTAATCTTCTTCCAATAATCTCTCAGGCATATTTGCAACTAATTGTTCAGGAAACACGTTGTCAGCAGATTCTTCTGTCGGTAATTCTTCAACATTTTTCTTCAGTCATGTCATTTTTAATATTTATATTCTATTCTATTCTCATTCTATTTATTCTAAAGTTTCTTCCTGAAACTTGGCAGTTTTTTCGTCGGAAAGGGGGTAGGGGTGTTTCTGATTCTGCACCTATGCTGGTGCTACCCTGGGTTGTCATTTTCTTAATGGTCAGAGACTATAGTATTTTCTCTTGTTTCTTAATTACTCTTTATATTATTGTAGTTTACTGTGCATTTGAAACATTTCAGCATAATGCTGCATATTTTGATGTTGTTTTTCAAGCAAAACCAGAATATATATATAGTGTTCAACATACGTTGGGGCTGGTGGGTACATCCTCAATGCTTCCTGAATAATTTGATCAAGGTACACCATTTTCGAGATAATATCATATTCCAGGTTTTCTGTACCTTCTGTGATGGCATCTACCTCTTCTATGAGTTTGTCCTGTATTTCAGGGTTCAGAGCAAGGAGATAGCATACAGTGCTCAGCAAAGTACTTGATGTATCATATCCAGCAATGATGAAGGTAATAGACTGTAATCAAAGGCATAACACATGAATGCAAATGTAAATAGGCCACAGGAGTGGATCAAAGAAACATGGGGGGGGGGGGTGACTACATCATGGACTTCAAATAAAAAATGTTTGTTTTGGAGTATAAGCACCCCTTTTTCTCCTTTCTTATCTTTTCTTCTATCTTTTTTTCCACTCTGTCTGACTCCCTTTGAATCTACCCCTAGGTACTAGGTTTCAGGCAGAAATTATGACATAATTGAGTCTTCTACAATAACACAATTACTAAATACAAAACATTATAATATTAACATACATATTTGGTGATTGATTTTGCTTTGACCATAAACACTGGTACATGGAATTTAAATTTAAAAAATTATTTTGGAGTACTATGCACACCTCTTATAAAAAATATATATGTTAATATTATATGTTACAAAAGACCACACTGTTGCAGCATAACATTGTATTGGTCAATAAAAATGTATGAAATATACATGATTACTGCGGCACTGAATTTAATTTGTAAAAGAATAATACAACATACCTGTGACATAACTTCTTCACTGGTCATGGGAACCTTTTTTGATGTCCGATCAGAACCAGTTTCATTAAATTGGGTCACCAAGCCATCCTCATCTTTTTCTGGCTCCATTTCATGAGCATCGATCATAAGTCTGATGAAATCAACTCGCTACAAAAACAACATTAAATTTATCACCAACAACAACATTATAGCCAGTCCTGTTATTTTCCAGGTGGTGTATCTATGAAATGAAAAATGGGGGAGCTGATGGGGGGGGGGGCAAAGGT
>NW_022714175.1:863835-866290 GCF_011630105.1 Anneissia japonica
AACCTACCCCCCACCCCCTGGTCAGTGATAATTTGTCGGGGAATTTCTTTTATTAAAAGATAATAAAATTTTGTGTTAATTATGTGATTCTTTCGCAATAGAATACAACACCTCGCACATACGGTAGCACTGCTCGCACTAAACAGTTTTTAATCCCAACCATTTTGACAGCTTATTAAGGCATGCAACAGGGGAGTCTAAGTGGGGGGGGGTCCATTATGTGGGGGGTCCACTAAGTGAGGGAGTCCAGAGGTTCCTGACGGGGGATCCCTTTCCCCCTGGATCCCCGCTCACAAAATAAGGTGATATCATGGTGATATGATGTGATTTTTTTTTTCACTTTTAAGGGGATGTTTCCCTTGTCCTCTTCTATATATGCCACTGTATTTGACTGAAGAAGGTTTTAGCGTAAAAGTGTTAATGTGTACAGTTCTATACCTCATGCAGGCAACTGCTCAGCTGAGAGTGTCGCATTTAATACCCATCAGCCATTACAATAGGCCGCTGTCAAAGGTAGCTCAGGGTATCCTTCAAAACAGCCCAAGAGGTAAGTATAATATTAAAAGTAAAGGTAGTCCTGTATTCATTAGTTGAAATTAGGGGTAATGAACTGTTAGCCTTTTGCTCTAAGCCTGGGCATTGTGTGGTAGAATGGCCAGTTCTTTCCAAGCCGCCTTTTTAATCCCCAATTAGTGAGTACTCATTTATCCTCCTGGGTGGAGAGAGACAAACATAATTAAAGTGTCTTGTCCAAGAACACTGCGAAACGCAGTGAAGGTTCAAACCCCCGACCTTGACGTTGAGAGACCGAAACACAAACACTGAGCTAACTGCTCCCACAGAATATAATACTACTATGGCTTTACCTTGTCATTCGGATCCGCCTTTCTTGCTTCAATTACCTTTTCCGTAACATCCATAAAAAAGTCAATAGCAGTCTGATCCATTATACGAAAACCAAGGTATTCAAAAACCTTGTAAAGTCTGGGAGATATTGCTATCATATAATACAAAATAGACAAACACTAAGTTTAAAACACCACTCAACATATTGAGCAAATAGTCAAGTCACTATTGAAACGTTTTTTTAATATTACTGAATCTTCTACATGCTGTATTTGAAATGTTATCAACTGTTTCCAGCAATTTAATATTATTTAAACATGGATAGTTGATCACTCAATCAAGTATGGTGAGGATTATGATAATTTTATTATTATCAACATGAGGAACATCATAGTTGTCCAAAGTTGGAATTCCCTTCCAGGAGATCTGGTAAAGTGAGGTTTCCATTTAATTATACTTTGGTGCGCATGTTGACACCATCTCACTTCCGTCAGAAAACCAGTGGCGTATCTAGAGTCTTGAAATTGGGGAGCTGATGGGGTGCGAAGGTGAAGTTGTGAAGGGGAGCTCTATGATCAGTTGAAGGGGCGCTAAGTCGCAAAATAAGGTGATTTTAGGCGATTTTTAAATGCTTGACCGTGATTTCTTGTGGGGGGGGGAGAGTAATTTTTGGGGAGTGCCCCCTCCCCGCACCCCCTAGATACACCACTGCAGACAACTGATAATAAACTAGTAAAAATAAATTTGCAGGAGATGGGTTATTTTCCGGGATATTCTTACTTGCTTGCGGGAGACCGTCCTGATTTCTGGGAGACTCTATGAACTTGCAAGCGTCTTGCGAACCCTGACATCAACTAAAAGCTAAACCAGTATTTGAATGAAATATAAAAGAATATTTTACTTAAGATGATCATTAGCCATTTCTTCCCCTGTCTCAGCATAATCTCAATGTATTTGAAGAAAGCATTATCAGGATTTTCTTGCGAGTTAACATCCAGACCAAAATTGGTGGCTGCAACAACGTCTAACATCAGAGCATTGTATAGCCTAAAATATCAAAGAGATATTAACATAATGTTAAGTAAAGTTAAATAATTAATTAGAATTGGGCCCCGGTGACATGTGATTGGCATTGACAAGACTTGGTCAATATACCAGAACTCAACTCCTTGCCTTAATTTGATAATTGATAGTAACTAACAAAATGGTTAGGAACATCTCACCAGCGGATTTTAGTAATGAATTGAACCTTTTTTGTGAAGGAGGTAAATTTATGTTTTCTCAACAAATCTTATTCATAATGAATCATACAAAACAAATTGGAAGTAATATTCAAAATTAATACATTTAATTTACATATTATTAGAAATAAGAGTTAATTACATTTTAACATTGATGGTGGCCTTATCCTCAGATGCAGTACAAAGTTTCTTGATCAGTGCTCTACAAGCTCCATTTAGCAATGGGACCATCTAAAATACACAAAGTATGTATCATAATAAATTATTATTATTTAAATATAATATTAAAATATAATATATAAATTTGTAAATTGAAATGAGTAGAAGAATGCTTTTATATTTCTTTATCAACTTAATATATATATATA
>NW_022714175.1:866628-868066 GCF_011630105.1 Anneissia japonica
TTTTTCTACAAAAAGAAGGTTCTTACCTTATTCTGTGCTAGATCCTTGATGTATATCAAAAGTATATATATTTATTTTTCAACAAAATAAAATTATTTTTTTCGAGACCAATAATGTTTCTGTATTCTGTATAATGATTATTATTATGTGTATATACTACAAACCTTCTTCAGTTTCCCTGCACTAAATGTAGGTGTCAGAATGTTTCTGACATTCTTCCAGTGATCATCTGTTAGTCTTACAACTCCTTTACTGAATGGTTTAACCTCAACACCTAATTGCTATAAAAATATAATTTTAAAATAAAGGTTAAATTTCAAGATGACCAAGTGATAATAGAGTTCACCCTCCAATTCGAGACCACCTCTGACACCTGAAAATTGTGAATGGTTTTGTGGTTTGGTCCTTAATTAGAAAGTGTCGAAATTGAGACAACGACTAATAAATAGTGGTGTCTAAAATCAGCATAATTAGAGGATAATAAATTCCCAAATCATCTAGACCGGAATTGCAAAGTGATCTCCAAAGAAAAACTTATGTTCAAAAAAACAGATATTAATATTATCTTTGCTCTCATCGGGTAAGCCCACCCCCTGGTCGGGGTAATTGCCTCCCCCGTCGGGCAAATCCTGGCACCACCCGTTTGTCGTTTGATTTCTGTTCTGTTTATAAATGGCTGAATAAACTGAAGGGAAGCTTATAATTTCAAGGTCTTAGGCTCTGTCTTCACTAAGTACATGTTGGTGTAAGTATGACATCATCATGCCCATGGGCCACAGTGTGGACAAACCTTAAAATCTAGTGGTATAAACAACTTACCCTATGATTTCTGAAGTGGTCAAAGTCCTTGATAAGGATTTGACGTAAAACATCAACATCTCCAACTATCAACGTAGTCCCAAAAGCATATAAACTGTAGGTAAGGAAATAATAATACATGGTTAGGGCACACACATGACAACAGTATACAGTACTGTTGTACAAAGTACATTTTGACAAAAATATATTTAAATCATAATTCTATCTTTTACCCAAATATTGGTCCCAACTCTTTCATCCATGCATCAACCTGTTGGTGAAAGCCATTCTGTTGGAGAAAAAAATTTACAAACTTGGACAGTGATAAACACAAAAACAAGTGACAAAGAGCTGAGTGGAAAGCCTAGTGGATAAAAAGAATAGAATTCATTATAAAGGAAAATATAAGAAAACTTACTTTGAGCACTTGCAATGTATTGCCAAGTAGAGGAACTGGTTTTGGGGATGGAACACCACGCTTTTTCCAATAAGAAAATTTCCAGGTGGTACTGTATCTTAAAAACATAAGAAGTAAGAATTGGCCTAATATATATATGTAATCAACATATAAAAAAATAGCTACATTTTATGTTACAAAAATACATCAACCTGACTTTTGTTCGCCTTCACAACTATATAT
>NW_022714175.1:869882-872397 GCF_011630105.1 Anneissia japonica
GTGCGCGGGCGCGGGCGCCTGGCAGCGCAAGCTTTTTGTGGGGAAGTGTGCCCCCCTGGATACGCCACTGGTCCCGTGTGCATTTATGGCCCATGTGCATGAGCAAAGAATGCAGTACACACTTCAGCTAAGAGTAGGGGATTGTCTGCCGGTGTAGGCCCTACTGGCCAAACACCACCTGAAGGACCCCAATGGAAATAAGTCTTCTTCTAGACTTTCGTGGGCTATCCTTGGTGTTTAGGCCTACACCGAATAAATCCTACCAATGGTGGTCTAAAAGAAAGCACAACAGTGGTCATACTAAGCCATACAAAATCTACCAGGGGTTATTATTCCGAAATCCTGACCGGGCGGCCCCTCTCGGACATGTCGATCCCCTTGTTGGAAAGGCAAATTTCTGGCAACCACCTACCTCTGATACTCACGTCACGGTTATGTCATAAAATTGCTGTTATTGTTAGGGTGATTCACTACTGCTGTTGTCAGCACTATAGGCCTACGAATATGAATTACTAAACATACACGGGAAGTGATACCGTGATCATGACAGGAGGTGGCGCTGGCGCTGGTAAAAATGCAAAAATATTATGTTTAATCTAGAATGTATAAATATAAAGTGCCTGTACACACAGTACAAAGAGTCACAGTTGTTTGTTTTGCTTAGTGGTGATAAAACTTCATGTAAGCATAGATAGATAGATAGATAACTTTATTTGTCCTCGTACAGTAAAATATACAGGAAATTCATCTTCCATTGGCAAATATTCATTACATTACAATATAAAAACTACATAATAAAAAAATGAAATATTTTAAATTTTAAAAAATACAATGATTAAATTACAAAACAGCAAATTTGATGAATAATTAGTATAAAAAATATGTGATTAATTAATGTTGAATATAAAAGTATAAAAATTACAAATATATAAATTGTGATTATTATTATTACCGTACTACAAAATTTAAGATCCTTAGGTGAATTAATAATATCTGATACCCTTTTATAATTTACACTAATCTTCTCCCAAAAAATACCTTACTACACCTTCATTGTGTAGATGAATTGCATTTATAACGAACGAGTATCTAATTCTATTACGTTTGGCACTGAGGTCTCTGAGTCTAAATCCAGATCTCATATAACAGAAATAATTTCTAAGTGGATGAGAATGATCTTTTAAAATTGTATATAATTTATTTTTAAATCTCTTCACATAAATTTCCTCTATTGTGTCCAATTCTAATCCAATACTTTTCTGTGCAATTTTCCTGATTCTTTCCATTTTCTTTTTATTTTTAATTCCAAAATTTCCAAAAGTACAGACAATTCCAAAAGTAAGAACACTTTGTATAACTGATTGATAAAAAAGCTTAAGTATGGCTTTGTCAACATTGAGGGATTTTAATTTCCTTAAGAAATAAATCTTTAACTTGCTTTCTTAACAAGATTACTGCAATGAGAACTCCATTTGAGAGAGTCGTTGAGTGTTACGCCAAGATATTTGTATTCGTTTACTCGTTCAATAACATTATCATTTATTTCAACTGTGCCATGATCAAGATGTTGAGCTGAAAATCAAATATCATTTCCTTTGTTTTATCAATGTTTAGGATGAGATAATTACCATGGCACTATGTTACAAATTTACTAATCTCATCTTTATACACAACTGAATCATTCTTTAAATAGCCACAAATAACCATATTGTCTGCATATTTAATAATCCTAATGTTTGGAGAGGTACAAGTACAATCACCAGTAAAAAGAGTGAACAGAAGGGGCGACAGGACACACCCTTGTGGTGTCCCAGTGTTAATAGACCGTAACTTTGACAGAGTATGGCCAACTTTAACCTGTTGTTGCCTGTTACTTAAATACTATATTAAACATTCTCAGACAATTTAGACCAACAAGGAACATCAAAATTTAGCACAAAAGTTGCGGACTTAATAAGCAAAAAAAATGCCAATGGTGAACGCTACTAAGCAGCGCCCATCAATGTAACTAATACTTTATTGTTATTGCTTAAATAACCAAGCACTGCAAACGTGTGTCGATTACCAGTTTTGTCTGATTTATATACAGTTCATCACTGCGATTCTATGCAATTTACGTATAATATTAATATAGGCTATATACGTATATATAAATATATATATATATATATATATATATATATATATATAAGTATATATATATAGACCTATATATAGATATATAATCAGTCATTGCCTGATTAAGATCTGTTGGTAACGGATTGAAACGTCACAAACAGTACGTATATTTTATGGTAGTATTTCAGCTACGTAATTTGTTGAGTGGTAGATAAGGTAATCTGACAAAGAAAGAAAAAAACTCAGCCTCCACTTGGGCTCGAACCCGGGACTTTTTGCATACATGGCGAACTCATAAAGACTTGACCACGAAGGCATTGTGGTTATTCAAGCGCCAGGTTGAATCTTAAATAAATACGGTACACACACACACACACACACACACATATATCTGTCT
>NW_022714175.1:872407-884799 GCF_011630105.1 Anneissia japonica
TTTATGTATATATAAATATATATATATATATATATATATATATATATATATAAGTATATATATATAGGCCTATATATAGATATATAATCAGTCATTGCCTGATTAAGATCTGTTGGTAACGGATTGAAACGTCACAAACAGTACGTATATTTTATGGTTCACATATTATTTTTGTTTGAAAATTAAGTTGCTTGCTTGTCAGTATTTTGGTGGTAAACTTCAACCTAATTATTATTTAAATGTTGCGTTTAATAGTGTCTCTAATTGTTGATGGTTTTAAAAATGTACAACTTCTGGTTGAACTTTGTGGATGATGTTTTTGTAAGAAATTATAGGTTAAGCGATCTTTGACATACGAGCTAATTACTTCCCTTGACGGTATAGAGTTGTAATCGTTTGTTAAAATATGTTGTCTACAATTCTTGTGCGTTTTATAATTGCTGAGTTGAAATAATAAAATATTACACACCTAGTAAAATAGAGAACTGTAATTTGAGAAGTTTAGGTATACGTGCTCGAAGATTATAAGGATTTTTTCAGGATTTAGTCTGCCTTGTAATTGTTTTATTGTATTGTTAAATGATGTTATGTTTGAGTACCACGATATATCATCCCATAATGTGTTTTTACTTCTTCTGGCAAGTTGGAATATCTATCAGAACCAGTACAGTTCCTCATTTGTATATGTTATCAAGCTGTAATCTATGTAGATGCGGTGTATCTAGCCCCCACCTCCCCACGCCAATATATGATGCTGATAACATCACCTTGTAAATTACAGTATAATTAACAGTGAAATAAATTCTTCAATGCGTATTACCTTTTTGCTTGAACAAGATCCTATTCTCCTTTTATATGCACCTCAGGTATTTGTGTAAGTGTAAACAATGTTAGACCTTTCCAATAAACAACACAGATAGAAGCTACATATCTAAAAATATTGATAATTTTATTTCTTGTTCCTGGAAAAACCATCATCAGTATAAAAAGAATCCCTAATACTTTTTTTTTTTTTAAATTTTATTTCTTGGGTAAATAACTGTAAATCTCTCATTGCCATAATTGTACAGCATAATTACACTTATTAAATGTATATCCTCTAAAAAACATTTTCCAATGGGTACACTTCTTATGTGTTTGCAAATCATTTCAAAACATAAACATTTTGCAGTATGCACATGTAATTTATGTAAAGAGCCGTTTTTTTATTGTGTTCCATGTCGAACTGACCGATCCCTTTGTACCCATTAAAACGTAATAAACTTAGCTAATTTACATATATGTTGCAATTTTGAAAGCGCTATTAATTATTCCTATAAGGCAATCTGATGTATTAACTTAAGTAAGAACAATTCTAAGTAGTAATAATTATTATAAGGCAACTTCAATCAATATTTCAAAATGTTAAACGATATATAATGGAAGCTACAGCAAAATGAAACATATAATGTTACAAGTCAAGTACTGCACTTTATTCAAAGAAAATACATTATATAATTGAACTTAATCTCTCATTATGTATATTTCTGGCCATTTACAGTGGTAACTCTATGATATATATATTTAGCTCTAACCACTTCCAGCAGGGTCGCCAGTCTCGGGCAAGTAAATTCCTGGTTGGGTCAACTGGTGCCCAAAAGAAACTAAGAAACATTGAGCTGTTCTGAATTGGATTGGATTATGATCAAGGAATTAAAATATTGTTTTTGGCTCAGCAAGTTGTGGGTTAGCATGCTCAAAAAAAGATTGAGCCTCCCCCCTTGTAAATTGATGAACCCCCAATACCACATGTGACAATCTCAAAAACAATTAAAAAGTTCATTAAAACATAGTATTTCTCATTAGAAAGGATAAAAAAAATTAAATAATGTTTTCATTGAACTATAGACTCTTGCTATAAAAGTCCTTCAACTGATGACAATTCAATTTTAAGGGTGGTTTATGCAAATAATATAGAAACAGTGTTGCTTTTGCATATGTTAATTGGCAAGAAAAACATTTTCTTGTTCTAATTTTTAATTGACAATCTAATAACTTAATTATATGTACAAAGTCAGCAATCAAGCTGTACTGTTTGTAGAGACTCCCTCTCATTTTATGTAATGTATAACATTCAGTGGCGTAGCTAAGCGTAGTATAGTCTTTGTTCAGACACAACGAGTTACACGGCGTAGCGAACACCAGTATTAACGCGCAATCATACAATAATCCACCAACAGACCCTAGATTAGCGTACGCCACTGATTTATGACAGTCATGCTTCAATGATTTTGAACTCAGCCAGGATTTGACCAATCACAATAAGCCTTGATGTAAACAGGAAATAAAATGCATGATTATGAATAGCAATATTTTGCAATGACAATACAATTATGTATATTTTGTGTACACCTTATACTGAATTGTCATGATTTTCACTTAAGCCTTCAATACTAGCAAATAAAAAACAAAAAGACTATGCAATATTAGGTTAAATATTGATTCTATATTGCACATCTAACAATATCTAACAATTTTGTTATTTTCCACAGATAAACAATTTCTATATGGTTTACTGATACACTAAACAATTAAAAAAATTTTTACGGTTAATACAAGTACAAAAAAAACATGCAAATAAGACTGATAATCACAAATATGAAATAATAACAATTACTTTAAAGATAAAGACATAAAATTAAAAATAATTATATGAAAATTTCAGGCATATATTAAACATATTATGAGAATGGATGAAAGTAACTAAACTATCAAAAAATCTACTACTGTTATCCATGTCTTCAATTTCCCCCATCATTGTTTTTCAAAATGCATCAGTATTACTTAGGCAAGGCATCAATCAATCAATCGTTCCATTTTCATGGCCCCATTCCAACAGTCGTTGCTCATGGTGCCGTTCCAAAAAAGATTTTTTTAAAAAGGCATGTATATGACACGCACAATAACAAAAATGTATCCATTGAAGTTTTGAATTTTATTTTACCAAAAACAAATAGAAAGCTGTTCGACAGGGAGTCAATTTACGGCAACAGGTAACAGACCCAAATTATTTTTGTATGTTTGGAAACTGAGGATGTATTTTGTTCTGTTGCTAGAGAAATGGCTATTGTCCCACCAATCAAACACGTTCTGTTATCTATCAATCATCTCATTTGATAAAAGCAAGTCCATCTGGAATTTTATCCGCTAATCAATTAATATTACAATCCTCCTGAATACTTAACAGCCAATCACACTCTTAGAATACAATTCACCTGGACTGATTTCAGCCAATCATCTTCTTAGATTACAATCCACCAGGACTTTCTCCTTCTTCTATTGGTTGATAATAATTTGACCCATTAATCTATAAAAAATAAATCAACAGAAGTTAGAATTATTAATAATTTACATACTACTAAGTGACAAGAAAATACATACATAAAGAAATTTTGCCCAACCTGAACCACTTTTAATCATTTCTGAATATTTCATGGGTCGTAAAATCTATACACAATTGTACATTGGGTTAATATGCCCTGGAATATGTAAAATCTATACATGAATGTACATTGGATTAATGTGATGTCACTGGTTGTGTCATGAATATTCATAACCTACCTTCATGTCATGCTCTAGGACAAATGGTGGAATGTCTAGCTGGTCTGGGTTGATATTGTGGTAGAGAAAGTGAACTCCTGGTAGACTGTGTATTTTATCCTTAATGCCAGATGCCGTAAATGTCGTAAAATACCATGTGACAAGCTGATAAAATAAAAAAGACACATGTTAAAGTGGCATTCTGACTGGAATATTCATACAATGCACAAGTTCACTTAAAGGGGCATTGTACATTCACATATTAACAGGCACATCTATATAAATGAAATTATCCAGTGACAGGAAGAAAAAAAAACTTCACACAAATTCTATAAATGTTTTTGTAGTGAGTAAAGTTGACTGACCTTTGACCAAAATGTTGGGTGAACTATATAAAATGCTTTCAGGTGTTTTCGATACCGGCTGTCCACTAACTGGTATACCTGTCGCAACCAGCTCATTTCTGGCTGGTTCTCTGATGTGCTTTGTGTATGGAAATAAACTACTATATAATCTTTACTAACAATTGGATCCAGAACATGGATTAGATACAATAGCACCTGAAAAATGAAAACAAATTAAAAAATAAAATAACCACATAAAATTCTATATAAAAAGATAAAATTTATGATATAATAATAATAATAATACACAAATCTATGATATATCATAGATTTGTGTATTATTATTATTATATCATAATAATATAATAATAATAACAATAATAATAATACGCAAATCTATGATATATCAGGCATGAAACTGTATCAAAAGATCAATAATACAGGTCTCCCTATAATTAAAGACCCCTCCAATCATAGACCACCTCCAATTAAAGACCACTTTTCTGTGGTCCCAAATAAAAAAAATGTATATTATCGATATTCTAATTAGAGACCAAAGCTGCAAATGACCATGGAAACCCTAGTCACAAAAGCTGTCTCTAATTGGAGGAAGACCTGTACCTATATATATATTGTTTTTGTTAACACTTTGTCAGGCCTTGATTGATCTCTGACAGAAATCAAGATAGCATGTCATTATTACGCTAATAACTACCTTATCTCGGTCAATATTTCCTGCAGGGAAATTCTTTCCAATGGTAATGACAATTGGACGGCCAAAAATATCCACTCCAGTTTGGTAGATGAATCGATAACTAGCTAACTCAGATAAATCGTCACTGCGAGCTTTACGTAACAAACGTTCATATCTGCAAACGAAGAGTGAAAACAAAATTGTTGACAGCAAAAGATTACATATTAGTTTTATTTTCAGTCAGCCATCAGAGAATTGTTCATTGTATTAATATGTTTGATCTGTTTTTTTTGCATGTATATATACAGGGCAGAACAATACTGATAACAGAAGTATTGAAGTAGCAATAACAATTATATAAAGTGAGTGGCACAGTGTGTATGGCGTGTATGAATAGAAATGAGCACTTAATGATGAACACTAAATTTAAGAAATAAAGCTCTCACCACAATTACCAAGTTTTTGTGACAAATACTGCAATTTGCCTACCGTATAACACGACCCCCAAGACGATTTTTGTATGTTGGGCGTATAAGGTGACCCACCTGTTTTACATTCGGAATTCTTTAGGGTTTTGATACTGCATGTAGCTGGCTAAAAACGGAGCCAAATGTAGCGCTAATCTTCCAAATAATACCATTTGTTATGGGCTTTTAATTGTTCATCAAAATCTTATTTCCCCACATTTAAAGTTGATTCACACTAGCAGATAGTAGTCTCATTTCAGTAGTAAATATGTGTGTTACGGACGATCTGGACGTAAGACGAACATGATTTTAAAAACAAAATCTTGTATATGTTGGGCGTATCTTAATTTGCATTTTATTTTACAAGATATACTGCATTTTGGTATAATATGACATCACTATTATGCCCATATATGGACCATTGAAATAGTTTAATTATGTAATTAATTTACCTTCTTCTCTGATCAGCTGCAGTCTCCTCGACGCCTTGTGACCTTTCACGTGACCTTTCACCTAGTTTACGAGCTGAATCAGGGTCTCTTTCCATCGCAGCAAATGCATGTTTACCCACATTCATATCATCTATATCTATATCAAAGCTCTCCTCAAAATCATCTCCATTTTCTACAATTTAACCAAATATAAAAATTGTTTTTAAGAGGTTAAAAAAATATATAATACTATTTTAAATAAATGTAAACACAAATATTTTGCATTCAGTCCTCATCAAGAACATATGTGCCAAAGACAAGCCAAACTAGTCGCTTGTCACAAAAGTTAGAACCATTTAACTCCAACTTTTCACTGTGAAGTTACAGGCGTTTAAACATACAGCTGTTTAAAGAACAGTATTGAGAAATCAGCCTTCAAAATTTACGATTTCGGCCTTTTCTCGGGGCAGAGACCATTCCACCAAATCGTTAAAGGATGTTGTTTTAACATCGAAAATGGGAAAAATAACAACATGGCATGTTATATAGATATATAAAGTTTAATTTGTGCAATGACATAGACTTCGAAAAAATATTGAACATTCGAAGATGTTTTGGCCATTATGTCAAAAACACAATTTGGGAGGAGTGACTGGTTTAGCTTGTCTTCGCCACATATAATATTACAGTTTGTTATACATAAAAATTCTGATTTCTTTTTCAATTATTAAGTTAGCTTGCATTAATCCCTATTTTGTAGTTTAAAACCTGATTTAACTGTGTATAAATTGTTTATATCATTATGTGTGTTTTGATGGTCAAATATAATAAGAGAAATTTTTAATTTAAAACATTCATAAGTCCACACATACCAACATTAGTCCTTGTTGGTTTTTCCATGATACGTATTTTCCTCTCTGGAATAACTGGCTCTCCATATTCATTCCCAACATTCTCCGGTAGCAAATCGCATGCCCAGCTTTCTTCATCTTCATTCCGTGGGAAGTAAAGTGGTAGCAGTTCCACATACGAATCCTGGAAAAACATTGTCTTGATTTTTAGAAACAGTGGGAAAGCAAGGATTATAAAAATACTAAATTTTGAATATATGGAAGCATGTGTTATTGTACTCAAATAGTTAAGAACAGCTGCTATCTAACTTTAGTACATTATAAAATAGACATTAATTTTATATGGACACAATATCAGACAATATTTGGAGCTCTTTCCTACCTAACGTGATCTGAAACGTAACATTGATGTCCTTCCCCCACTTTCCCCCCCAAAATACAACATCTCTTCAAGGATGCTTTCTGATATTGAATAACGTATACTATAAATGTGATCTTAATTAAAATCTGTAGTTGTTATTCAAAGCATATGCATATCATTCAGTTTGTGGACAATTGGTGCTATACAATTTATCATACCTTCATCATTAATTATCATAACCATTCTGAGTATCAATATAAGTAAGGAAAATACATGCACTTGACAATCCATCCTATACTTTAATTTCTTTAACAAAAAACTGTTGTATGCCCATATATAGTCTTGATGTGCCTATATATGGTCATGATATGATGTCATCATGACCATATTTAGGCATTCACACTAGTACTTATATACTTGGCTTACCTCATTCATACCGCTGATAACAAAGATTATTCTCTCCACTTCTTCTCCATGAAATTCAAGGAATCGTCTCACAGTTCCTGAAAAAGTATGTGCTGAAATTATGATCCTTATTCTATTGAGTGTAGTAGGCTTTGAAGAAATGGAAGTGGAAATATTGCTTAGAAAAATATAGAAGTAAACAAAACAATCTACAATGCATTTATCTATTTTTTTTAAAATCAATTTTTGTTTACATACTTATAGCAATGTGAGCACCCTCTTCTGGTGGATATCCTCGCTTGAGAGAATGGATGGCTGTCATAGCTAGACTTGTCACATGGTTCTCTCTGCAATGTAATCGATATATTTAAAAAAGAATAATCATATGATGATTGTTCAACTAATACATGAAATCAGATAGCAAAGTAATGAAGTGGAACAGTGATAGGTACAGTGTATCCTATGTACACTATTTAAAATTTGTCTATTCTTATTTAATCCTAATATTTGTCAGGTCAAAATTTTTTTTTTTTTAAATTATATAGTGATGCAAATTAATCTTTTAAGAACATTTCCCAGAAAAAAAATGATATGCATACAGTATGTTAGGGAGTTATGAATTTTAAAAAAATATGATATCAGGAAATGAGCCTCAAAGCTTATCATATTTTTGTTAAATACACCACTGATTTAGGCTGTTTATTATCACTTTAATATGTGTACTGATACCAAATTGGAATTGTGAAGGCGTATTAACTATTAAGGATTGTTGGTGTTCCTATTGATTTTGATTCAGATGTTCATTGGTCACATGATGTAAACCCAGGCAATAACATAAAAGGAAATCATGTATGCTTGCAGTAAAAGTTTAATATTTCCTTGATCTGGTATCAAATCCTTTTCCTTTGGTTTCTACAGATTATACTTAATGCAACAATGACTGACCTGACATCAATGCAATAAATAATACATCAAATGATTTTGATAGTAATGTTGGTGTGTAGAAACTACTAATTAAAGATGGCAGCTCAGTAATTTGGTACAGTATTCAAATGGTAATGGGAAGATCTCATTTGAATTTTAATGGGGACAAAATATTTCTTTAATAAATGCATTATCGTCTTTAAAGCACAGAGAATATCAATTATGTTAACTTTCCTGTAAATTCTTGAGTTAGGAAGAAATAATTTACTGAAAAATTAAAGTATTTTAATACTTCACTTACTTGCTTATCATGAGTACATTTCTATAGCAATTATAGAGGGCACTTTCTGCAGCAGTTTTGTAGCGAATATTGAACCTTGGACCAACTGTGTGAATAATATACCGAGCAGGTAGATGGTACCCTTTGGTTATCTTGGCATCTCCTGTCCTACAACCTAGGAGCAAAAAAAAATTATGTTGATCAATCAGAAAACATTGCTATGTGGTACAGTATATTAAAGGCTGTGAGCACATTCCAATAATTTTCCATGTTTGTTGATAGGGTATTATGGGTAATCATGTGTGTGTATTATTATTATTATTATTATTATTATTATCATCATTATTATTATTAGGGCTACATGGTGAAAGTTTCTACTTGCTTTGTATGCCTTTTTTCCAATTCCTTATGATTTAATCATTATTTATTATAATTGTTATATTTGAATTATTAATGTTTTATAATGTATGTATGGAATCGGACTTGTCTATTGCATGGCACTTTAATTTATGGTCTTTATCTCCTTCACACCCCCTATCAAACCACATGGGGTGGATGCCTTGATGTTTTCATGCCAACCTGTAAATGATTACATTTTTGTTTAAATTTAAATATTACATTTACCTTTTAATTGTTGATGTAATTCCCTCTGTAAATCTGGACCTGCCTTGGCAAATATTTCTTCGCTGATTGGGTTTTTGTCATTTAGTGTTTCATTTGTTGAGTTGACTATTGCAATAGTGTCCAGCTGGCTAATATTCCCTTCCCTGTGACAGAAAGCATTTCACAATTATAAGTGAGGGAACTATGTAAAATATTAGCATTTTTTTATATCAAAAACAGGAAAAGAATTGAACAATATTTGGCTTAGCAAAGAGATTGTTTCACATGAGGGACACATGATTAAAACTTGGCTGTACAGTATATATATTCCAGTAATACTGATATATACAGTATAAGCCTTCTGTACCATTAAAAATGAAACTAATATGTTAATAATGTACATAATCAAAAGAAAGAATTCTTTCAAATGCTTTGTGAAACTCAAAAAATAAGATTTAAAAATTCAGTATCAATAATTCATTCAGTATCAATAATTCATTCAGTATCAATACATACAAAACTAAATGTTAATTGAAAATAGATACTTTCAAGTGTTCTGTGAAACTAAACAATATATATTTTTTTAAGTCAACATATAGTATGTTGTAATGTCGTATTGCCTTTACCTCATACTGTATGAAACCAACTCAGTCAATCCTAATAGAGCATGAGAACAGAATAAGCAACCTTACGACAGAGACCTTTTTTCAACTGGAAAAAATGATGTCAAACTTACCATAGCACAATTTTCTTATTTATATCAGGCCTACAGGGAAACCTTGAGGGTCCTGTACATGTAGATGTATATTTTGGAACATCAGTCTCAGACCAGGCTTCGAGGCCAGACGAGTCAACAGTGTTCATCTGAGCTCCTAATGGATCCATTCTATGGCATGCCTCTCTCAACCGATTACTTTATTATGTTCTTCCAATCAATCCTGCCAACACAAAGGCAAACTGTGTGCTTATTCATTACTAAACTTTAGGTTTGTTTTTTTTTTTACTTATAATGATTGCCACTCTAAAGTTAAGCAACCTTACCTAATAAACTAATTTGAGTAAAGAAAAATGTTTGTTAACTATTAACTTGTTGGCGCCTGCAAAATTCTGGTGAAAATATTTAGTAACAATAATATCATAGCATGCTCTTTGGTTTATTTTTTGTTTCAAATATTTTCGCAAACACAAAGCTACAAAAATTAGAATGAGGTTTACTACAAAATTGAAAATAAACATGAATGTCCAAAGACATTATTGCACATGGTTCCTCCTGGTGGCAAGGTCAGGAACTGAGGTGGACCAGGACTCCAACTCTAGAGCTGGGGACTCCGTTTCCTGTGAGCGTTAGAGAACGCTGTCTGCTGATTGTCGGTGGCAGTGTACAGTAAACAGGTCATAATTAAAAAAGGTTTGCTGCCTGCCCGCCATGGTGTTATGTTCTGAGTAGAAACTCGTCAACTGACCACCGCTGTGCGCAATGAGTGTCCGTGTTTATTTACTGTACTTTTCTTGAAGCTCGACAAAAAAGATTGTTAAAAACTGCTAAAGAAAGGCAAAACAAAATACACGAATATACGTTCAGGTACATTTAATTCAAACTGGCTACATACAAAGTTTTTTTTTCAATTCACTACGAAAAAGTTTTAAAGTAAACAGTAAGCCTACTGTTTTTTTAGGCTGGCTGCCCCAGCAGGGTTTTGTTTTTTGTGGTTTTTTTTCTCAATAAATCTAACACTTTGGAATTAAACAGGTGCACTAATGTTATTTCTGGTAAATATTTTTTTGGTAAACTGTTTATTTCAGGTTGGCAACACCCAATATGATTTTCGAAGAACGTAGCACCTTGCAAAAACTGACAATATAAAACTATTATATAAAACTATTGAATTCACAACACAGGGACCACCAACTATTTTTCTGGGGCCGAGTTGGTTTTGGTCCGAGTTTGTTTGGGCCAATTTGGTTTTGGGCCGAAGTGACCAGCATTCTTAGTAAGTAAGTAGGCTGGCCTAGCTAGTGCCTAGGCTAGCCTGCACTAACTACAGTAGAAAAATGTCGAGGGTTTCCAGCCAACGCATATTTATCCAAACACTAGCTAATTAGTAAGAGGAAAAACAAGAATATCCATTTCATAAAAACCTTCAATACGTTTTGAAAAAAAATATGTTCTCACCTCTGTATGAAAGCAAACTCAACCAGCAAGCCCTATTTCCTTGTGAAATCAGTCTATTTCGGAGGCTAAGCATCTACGCCTAGCAAAATATACTTTGTTGACGGCAAGGTTTCATATCGCTGCGCTTCGCTTTCAGCCGCTGCAATCACAAGTTCAACTCGCTCCAGTCACGTCTCTGCATGTGACCTAAAGAACGCCCTCATTAATAGCTCTTATGGAACGCCGTTACTGCCTTTGGTGGCTCTTTTCCGTTCGAACGTAATGTAAAAAGCACCGAACGTAATGTAAAAGCACCGAACGTAATGTAAAAGGGCCGAATAGCAAATGCGCCGAACGGAAAAGAGCCACCAAAGGCAGTAACGGCGTTCCATAAGCTCTATGTTTTTTTTCACTCGCACGTGAGGCCCGCCCTCAATCATTCGTCTCCGTTTGTGTCAAAGATCTTATAAACACAAGATAGCGTTCTCCGCGATTTACGCGTGCAAATTCTGTAATAAGGCATGAATGGCGCCCTCTTGCTAAATTGGAAACTTTTGACCCTTGACCGCTCTGATCTGACCATACAGTACACCGCCTGTGAACAGCAGAACAGGAACCATCTCAGATCCATGGCAACAGATAGGACGCCCTCTTCCAAAGCTTATTACTTTTTCTCTTCGGTAATAGCGTATGAATGACGCCCTCTTGCTAAATGGGAAACTTTTGAACCTTGACCGACGCTTCTATTTGTTACGCGTAAATCGCGGAGAACGCTATCTTGTGTTTATAAGATCTTTGGTTTGTGTACTTTTTATTATAGGTTAGGCATTTAGGCTAGAGGCCTGAGCTAGCTTACAAACAAGAAATAATTTTATTTCGTAAGTCTTTTTCATTTGTCTGTAAAATGTGTCCTATACGTAGAAGTTGGTGTTGAGCATATGACCTGAGACCTATGCTAAATAAAAATGTTGCGCCTAGCTAGCTAGGCCTAGACCAGGTTTACGCTATGCTGGTTAGAACTTTAGGCCTAGGGCCTAGGCCTAGACTCTACCAACCAGGGAGATGTAATAAGGACGGTTAGGCTAGGCCTTGGCCGGTAGGTGTGGAATGCATAGGCTAGTCTAACCTAGGTCCCTGAGGGCCTAGGCTAGATAGGCTAGGCAGGCTCGCCTAGTTACTAGAACTAGAGTAGGCTAACTACTAGATAGGCTAGGTAGGCCTACTAGGCCTACTCAATCATAGGCCCGTGGCCGGTCCAAAAGTAAGACCTGTAGGGCACCAATTTTTATTCAGTGTCATAT
>NW_022714175.1:885084-888668 GCF_011630105.1 Anneissia japonica
TTTTTAGCTAAATTTCACTGTGATTCTGACAAATTACAGCTTTCAGCAAATGCTAGGAATTGGTGTTATAGATGATTGATCATTACTTCCATAGGTGTATGCAATAGGCAGCAGCAATGGCATCACTACTAGAACAGTACGAGCAGGCTACAGCAAGGGCAGCATCATCTGTGCCTGTACGTGCTAACAAGACTAATAATGAACCGGTAAGTACAATTATAATTTTCTTGGCATCCTGCAAAATATGAAAATGTGAAAATTTATCAGCAAGTTCAACAAGACCCAATTTAAATATATACTGTTTGACAGTGTTAAGCTAAAAATGAATTTCTTAATTGTATGATGCAGTAGAACCCCTATTAATGGGGACACCTTTGGGACCAAAAAGGTGTCCCCTTAATAGGGGTGTCCCTAAATAAGGGTTGGCCATAGTGTTAAATGATATAATTTTCGTGCCTGAAATTTTGTCCCCTTAATAGGGGTGTCCCAAAAGAGGGATTCTACTGTATTAAATAATAATAAACATTTATATAGCGCCAATTCAAAAATTTATCAAAGGTGCAGGAGAAAACAAACTCAGTAACATTTCTCAAAAAGGTGAAACTTTAATGATAAATAAATACTACTACTACTTTACTACTTTTATGATAAATAATCATTCCTTTGTAATTAATAACTTGTTCCTTTCATTCAGATATCTTCAGGCTTTGTGACTGCAAGATTAGAACCAGAAGAAGTGCGCATTTTCAATAAACAAAGAGTTAATTTCAAGTAAGACGCATAAGATATTCATTAAATTGTAAAAGATATTCACATCAGTGGCACATAAAGCAACAGTATTCAATTTTCAGCACACACAAGCTACAATGGCAAATAACATTAACAACAACTACAAACATAGAGCAATGAAGACCCAATGCACTTCTTCAAAACTTAGCTGGTTACACAACTAAACATCCCAGCAGCTAATAATAACATGTCCTCATTCTCTTTTCAAATGACAAACGTGATAAGATTTGGTGGAAGTGGATTATTAAATCTGTGTAATCCTTATTAACGTATTAATTTTGCAGACCTGAGAAACCAATCACAATGCTTACAGTAAACAACAACATCCTTGTGATGGCAATGACCAACAACAAGATTTTACGGATTGATCTAGAGCACCCCGACCAGCCAGATGGTAAGCAACCTAGTTATCCAGCATAGCGTGATAGCGTGAAGATTTATTCATAGATTTACCTGCTGGTATGGTATGATTTTCTCCAGTGAGAAACACACGCAGGATAGCCCACAAAAGTGCGAAACTTATTTCCAGGTAAATTGAGTAGTACATCGAAACACCATTTCCTGTGTTCTTTAACGACATGCACATGGGCCATATTGCCTTCCAAATGGTGATGCACTATATATTATACTTGCATCGGTTGGATTGGATTGGATTTGATTTATTCGGTGTAAACACCAAGGATAGCCCACGAAAGTCTAGAAGAAGACTTATTTCCAGTGGGGTCCTTCTGGTGGTGATTGGACAGTACACCGGGAGAAAATCCCCTACTCTTTTCCGAAGAGTGTACTGTGTTCTTTAACGTGCACATGGGCCATAAATGCACAAACACAAGGAGAGGCAGCGATGGGAATTGAACCGGGGACCTAGAGATCTCCACGGTTCAGTGCACACACAGTGGCTACCACCAGATTAGCCGACTGAGCTAAGCTGCATCCCAGCAGTCTAGCTGAAACACAAGGAGAGCAGTGATGGGATTTGAACCAGATCCAGGCTGTGTAAGGTTCCCACAATTTAAGCACACACAGTGGCTACCACTAGTTAGACATACAGTATACTAATTATGCTTCTTTTCTTTCATTTGTTTCATCCTTTTCAGACATTGATCTGACTAAGAATCCTGATGACAAAGTTCATAAGATCTTCTTGGACCCCAATGGTCGTCATCTTATAATCAGCATGCAAAATTCACAAGATGTGTATTACCTGTCTAAACATTCAAAGAAAGCTAAGCCTATTCAGAAAATGAAGGTACTCGCATCTTATATTTCACATATATTCTTTTTAAACACAACATATGCTTAAGATAGTATAATACATACTCCAAGTGTCGAAATGCACGCCATCGTGTCGGGATTCAATATTTCGACATTAATTATGTCATCATCAGGAATGCAACATATGCTTGTTTATGCAATCCCATTCTACACACATATAAGAGAAATAAATAGCTAAATAAAACTAATAATGACAATTGCATTAGTCTATTTTTACTTAAAATGTTTTCCTTTTATATATTAATTGTTATCTGTTTTTTAGGGTTACCTTATTGACTCTGTAGGTTGGAATAAAGCTAATGCAAGTGACAATCAGACAGGAGAGATTCTGGTAGGAACAAGTAGAGGTAAGTTAGAATACCAACATTACCGATGCTCAAACTGTAAGGTCGGGTTTAAATATTACACTAGACATTCAGTCATGTTCTTGGGGCAAGGTAATCTATGCCTCTGAACCCTACATTTTTGGTGCATTCTATTATAATTTAATAAATAATGGATTCATTATTATATTATTATAATTATTGATTTTGTAGTACTTGTTATTTCATTAACATTGTTATTAGTATTAAAAGGATTGTTATTGTTCTTACATTTTTTTCATTGTTGTTAGGATTGTTATTGTCATCCGCCACTATGATCGTCATTGCTATTGTTATTGTTTTTATTGTTTATTAGAAGATTGTCTGCAGGAGCTTTATTAAGATATATTGAAATATATATTACAGGTTTGATTTTTGAGACTGAACTTCAGTCAGGAGAAGACAGCAGATTTTTCTTACAAAGCCTGGAGCAATACTGGAGACAGGTAAGTGATAGTGCATTTTACTGTAGGCAAGAATGAAAAATTACAAGTGCATCAATGCATTGATAATAAGTGGTTATATGTGTGCTGCCAGTTTTTTCTTCAATTTCTATAATTCATCTTTACATATAATAATATGTTGCTCTAGTGCTCTACAAAACTAAGTTTCAGTGTGCAGAGTGAACCTATAGGACTAATTTTTGTCTAATATCATTCATTTATGTCTAAATTATTTAAACAATAATGCCTACCTATTCTTTGACAGATGCACCACAAAGTTTTCTGAAACACTCAGTGTCCTATAAATATTATATTAACAGGCTCCCTCAGCCTGAAAAACTCATTTTTACCAAATAAGAAAATTGATATCATAATTTCATGTTTGTTCATGTTGAACTTTCAGGTGTTTGACTTGGGTAAAGATGGTCCTGTATCAGTGACTGGTCTTGAGGTAGAGAGAATCCCATCCAATGTACACAATGAGAGGAGATATTTTGTAATGGCTACTACGCCTGGGTAATTAACCTTTGAACTCATTAGTATTTAAGTTTAAGAACATACTGTGTATAGAAAAATTTGAAATTTTATCACTTCAAGACATCACCTCTTTTTAGACCAATTAAAATTTATAACCTTACATTTTTCATGATGACAAAATGGCTGAGGCTACTAAATTCTATCTTATTCTAAGATTGATGACACTAATTAGAGTTAC
>NW_022714175.1:888723-897777 GCF_011630105.1 Anneissia japonica
TTTTTTTTTATTTGATGTCATGATTGTTGGTTTTTGCAGACGTATGTACCAGTTTATTGGCACGATACCAAGTTCAGCTGAACCCCCTGTCTTTCAACATGTCTTCCAGACCTATGAAGACACTTTAGGTGAGTGGGCCTTTATGTACAGGTAAATTGATATTATATATCAGTGGTATCATGATGTTTATTTTCCATAGGTTTTTACACATTTCATTGCTATACTTACATGCGACAAAATTCTGTGATTTTCCCATATGTGGCTATGAAATGAGATAATCATGGCTATATATGGCTATGAAATAAGATTATTATGGCCATATATGGATGTGATATGACATCATCATGCCTATATATGGGTAATTCACATACATTCGTCACATGAAACATAATATTGTATAGAGCTTATTCATTTTTAGCTTATTTTATTTGATTTTCTTTTTTACAGCTCCTAGCTTCTTGGAATTACCTGGTAACTTTGGTTACAGTGACCTGGTGTTTTTTCATCCTAAATTTAGATCGCCACCAAGGAATTTTGCATGGATGACTGGTAATTAATATTTCATAACATTCGTCAGTCTGGGACAAATCTGACTTCTTTGATATTTTTCATTGGATACAGAATCAACGTCCAACCACCTCTGCCCCCTGGGGGCGTATTCCTGGTTGTGCGTGTAATCAGCACTACTAATTTCATTCAGAATCATTCACCTCCTACCAAGCACCCATTTATATTTTTGGGTGAAGATACAACTTTTTACCACCTTGGCTTTAAGATCTTTTCTTATTTCTCCCTTGAGGTCCTGGCGTGTACTACGGTTCTTTTGATTACACTTTGCAAGCTAAAGATAATATAACGAAAGATGCAAGTTTACTGCAGAATCCATTTGGGGACAAAGAGACGTCTGTGAAACCACTGGCAGTTTTATTGACTGAATTCCATATCCTGTTACTGTTTCCTGATAGGTAACTAGACTATGGCGTAATATAATTGAAACTCTATCTATACATCCATCCTTTCCTTCATCTATCTATCTATCTATCTATCTTTCTGTCTATCTGTCATCTACCTTCATGCAGCACCTGTCTGTTTGCCTGCCTTGCAGATTTATATAGCTGTGAGCTATTATATGCTATTGGATGGACAGAGGAGTTATCATGTATGCATGATAAAAGTACCATAAATGACCAATTAAGCACCGATCTTTTATTGTTCCAGGTTACGTGTAATGTGTGCGTTGAATGAACAGCTGGTGGATGAGGATGTCTACCAATCAGTAAGCAACGTCTTTATATAGATAATTACAAAATGCATTTAGCCAAACAAGCAAAGCTAGCTAATATTGTCCAAATTCTATAAAAAAGGAAAGAAAGAGGGATAACAATTTTTATTTGTATGTCCTACTCATGCTACTAGAGAAGAGGTTGTTCAATTTCCTGGGATAGCCAGCATGTTTAATTAAAAATGTTCAATTCTCAGCTGTAGATATTATTTTATATGAATAATGCTTTCTTCTACAGAGATTTGGCAAATTGCTTGGTATTTGCAAGGATCGTGTAAAAGGAACCATTTGGTCCTATACAAACCAGTCAGTGTTTAAGTACAAAGTCACCAGGGAATCCAGGTAAGAGGTCACAAGTGCTCAATTGATCACCTGTTAATCCCCTCCACCTGTCATTTTAGAAATTGATTCAGATTTGTAATATCATAAGTTATATTATGGCATATTAATGATATTAATGATTTTATAACATTTACACAGGCCTGATTAGATTCAGGTGGTGCTAGTGATTAGCAATAATATCATTTACTATTGAATTTATATATTGTTTCTAGTCATTTAAAAAAAAACAATTGAAATTGTTCAAACATTGATATTAATATAGTTATTGTTATTAATAATATTTTTTTTAAATTTTATAAGGGATGTGTGGAGAATGTATCTTGATAAAGGAGAATTTGATCTCGCCAAGGAATACTGCAAAGACAATCGAGCAAACTTGGACCAAGTGCTGACAAAGCAAGCTCAATTTTTCTTTGAAAGTGGCAGGTAAGCAATGAATGGTCCAGGATTTTGAAATAGAGCGGGACCCAGGGTTGAACTTTTGCAGGTAGAGGGTCCAGACCACCCTCAGCTCTTTCACGGTTAGGGCTGATGTACGAAATGGCTATGCGCCTCCAAATTGCTGGAAATTTGAATGTCATTTGTTTTTTTCCATTACGTACAGTTTGATTATTATTGTGTTATTTAATTATGGACTGTCATTCATGTATTTATTGCATTTTTTCTATTTAGGTATGAGAAAAGTGCAATGTACTTCGCACTTACTGAAAGGTCATTTGAGGAAATTGCTCTTAAGTTCATTGAATCCAAGCAAACTGATGCACTCAAGTCATTCCTTGAAAAGAAACTTAGTTCATTTAAAAGTCAAGTAAGAAACAAATGTTTCCATGTGTGTATGGATGTTTCTTTTAACAAATGTATCTGTGTATGACCAACAGTTGTGTCAGTGTTTTTATCTATTCTTAAAGCATTAATTAAAACAGTATGTCCATGGTCTTGTTTGATACTGTTTTTTCCAACAAGTGTGGTCATGTATCTGTATTTGAGTTTTGTTTGCAACAAATATCATGTTCATGTGCCAGTGTATTAATACATATTTTAACCAATATCCATTTTTTGAAATATTAGGCACCGATTAAAAAAGTTGGTTCATTTCAGATGTCAGATCAATATTGAAATGTATTATATTGAAAACAAAAATAATCTGAAATAAATTTCACCTAAACCTTAGAGATAGATCAGAAATAGAAACAGCATATGCTGGGAAGCCAGTCAACACGGCACTATTGTCTAAAATCTGAGTCACATAAGTCAGTCGGCTAATATTATTCGCAGGTGCTCTAATGATCTGGCATCTGGAGTTAGTTGTCTATCCTATACAATAAAATAAGTAAAAGCTGCTAACTAATGTTGCAAACTAACGTTTCTTCGAACAAAAGCTTCCATGTATTTTGTGTATCACTGTTTCTTCCAACAAATGTACTCACATGTACGTGTATATGATCATTTCTGATGGTTTATTGTAGGACAAAACACAAATGACAATGCTGATCACATGGCTGATAGAACTCTACTTGAACCAACTTGGGGAACTGAAGGAATCAAACCAGGAACGCTACAATGTGATTCATGAACAGTTCCAGAAATTTCTTGCTCAAAGCCGAGTCATGGTAAGCTCCAAAATGCCTTTTCTAACAATCATGTTTTTTCATTGAAATTCTAGGTTGCCAACTTCAAATATTTTTGGCACACTATTGACGGATCCAGGATGTTGAAATAGAGGGGGCCCAGAGAGGGACTTCCACAGATGGGTGGTCTAAACCACCTCAGCCCCACCATGGTTGGGGCTGAGGTAAGAAATAGTATGATTATAGCACCTCTAGATGGCCAGAAATGGCACTCTCAGACTTATATTGGAATATAATTTTCTTTTTTTTTACATATTTTTTTTCATTATGAAAAAATTACGGGGCTCACAGGCAGCTTCCCCCTCATACTTTATCTGCCACTACATATATACTCTCTTTTTGTATTTTGTACATGGTGTTGTTCTGTTTACTTGTTTAGGAGTGTTTGTCAAATAACAAAACTACAGTGTATGACTTGATAGCAAGCCATGGAGATATTGAAGATATGGTCTTCTTTGCTATGTTAATGCAAGGTAAGCTGGTGTTAGTTTATATTAAATGTATTTATAAACATATGCAACCATTTTGAGATCTTGGTAATGTTTCAATAAATACTCAGATATGTAACTTAAGAATTTTACTAAAATATTTTTTATTTTTTGTCTATATATGTATTTAAACCATTTTCAAAGCACCTGGATCCAAATTTTGACAAATACAACTTGACATGTTGTATTATCTACAATATTTATTCCTTGATTCTTGAAAATAGAACTCAGAGGAGTTGAGTAGCTTAGTGGTTAAGATGCTTTCTTTCCAATCCCAGATTCTGGGGTCAACAACTCCACTCCCTAAGCATCATAATGTGACTTACCTGTAGTCTTATGTAGAGTGTGTACGTTTCTCTTGTGAGGGGGTTGACACTTTAAAGAGTGATGAAGTTCACTGTCGGGCACATTGTTGGCCCTAGTGCCTAAAGCAGAATAAAATAAAAAATTGAAAACCTCAGAGGATTGAAATTGGATGGTATCTTAACCAGCTACAGATCCACTTCAATTTTTAATTCATTATTACCCATGATGAAATTTGTGAACAAGAAGCTGTTAGATGTGTAGGGGGTATTGACATCCTGATTGTGTTTGTTAACCTTCGCCCCCTTCCTTTCTTTATTGACAGATTACGACAGAGTGGTATCCCACCATATACAGCACGGCGATTACAAATCCGCACTCGATGTACTCAACAAACCTCAGGACGATCAGCTGTTTTACAAGTTCTCTCCAGTTCTCATGCAGCACATTCCAAAGTCCCTTGTAGATGCCTGGATCCTGATGAAGAAGAAGCTTGACCCGAAGAAGTTGATACCTTCACTGGTGCAGTATGACCACAGTGTTCAAACAAGCCAGGTAAATATTACCACACCCCTCCCCCACCCCAAACTTGCTCGGCCATTATTGCCCTAAATATTTTGTTTTCTTAAAGCTTGTCAGAAAGCATAACAGATATTTTGATTGAACTCTTTTTTAAGTGTAAATTTGTATGATCTTAAGGTCTGTCCAGATTACCAAATTTTCTTTGACAAAAAAACTGTTGTATGCCCATATATAGTCATGATGTGCCTATATATGGTCAGGATGTGATCTCATCATGACCATATTTAGGCATGTCACAACATGCTTTTGTTAAATATAAATTAGATAGTGTGGACAGGACTTGTATTATTTCACAGACCAATGAAGCAGTACGTTACTTGGAATTCTGTATCGTTGAGCTTGTTAACCAAGAATCTGCAATTCATAATTACCTGTTGTCTTTATATGCCAAGTACCAACCCAACCAACTCATGAACTACCTGCAGAGACAAGGAGATGTAAGTTTTAGTGTAGCATCACTTTATTGGCCATCCAATGTTTCAAGCTCACCTGATTGGCCATTAATCTTCTCAATCTCACATGCTCAAGCACCTAATCTCTTAATCTTACCTGATTGGCTATCCATTATTAAAAGTCTTGCAAATAATAGGCCTGATTAGCCAAATGAGATTTATTGCTTTTTTTCCATTGTATCTATGTTTTTTTTAAGATTGAATATTCATTTTTTTGCATGCATTTATCAGACTATATTAACAAACTTTTTTCACTACTGAGAAAATTTTCAATAATAAACATTATTTTTTTTAGATTTCCGATAACGTTCCATATGATTTGAAGTATGCTCTGCGTTTATGTGCGGAACACAGCCACAAGAGAGCGTGTGTACACATTTATACGACTATGGGATTGTATGAAGAAGCAGTAGAGCTTGCTCTGGAGGTAAGTTTGTGGTTCTCCCATTGAGCAGAGGATGTACAGTATTAACAGGAAGTTTTCCTGTGTAAAATAATATATATACCAGTGTCATTGATGAGTGACTGAGTGAATGAAAAGAGCTAGAATGTCTTCATTCTAGTTTGATGCAGATGAAATGAGTGATTGATTGATACATTGAATGAAAATAGTTTGAATGCCTTCATTGTAGTTTTATGCCGACCAAATGAATGAATGAGTTATTGAATGAATGAAAATAGTGTGATTGTCTTCATTCTAGGTTGATGCAGACCAAGTGAATGAATGAGTGATACAGTGAATGAAAATAGTTTGAATGCCTTCATTCTAGGTTGATTCAGACCAAATGAATAAATGAGTGATTTAGTGAAAAAAAGTAGCTTTGATGTCTTCATTCTAGTTTGATTCAGACCAAATGAATAAATGAATGATCCAGTGAATGAATACAGCTTGAATGCCTTCAAAAGATTGATGCCAACCAAATGAGTTAATAAGTGATACAGTAAATGAAAATAGCTTGAATGCCTTCATTCTAGGTTGACGCCGACCAAATGAATGCATGAGTGATTCAGTGAATGAAAATAGTTTGAATGCCTTCATTCTAAGTTGATGCTGACCAAATAAATGGATGAATGAATGAGTGATGTAGTGAATGAAAATTGTTTGAATGCCTTCATTCTAAGTTGATGCTGACCAAATGAATGAATGAGTCATGTAGTGAATGAAAATAATTTTAATGCCTTCATTCTAAGTTGATGCTGACCAAATGAATGAGTGAGGTAGTGAATGAAAATAGTTTGAATGCCTTCATTTTAAGTTGATGCTGACCAATTTTAATGTTGAATGAATGAAAGTAACTTGAATGCCTTCATTCTAGGTTGATGCCGACTAAATGAATAAATGAATGAGTGATATAGTGAATGGAAATAGCTTGAATGCCTTCATTCTAGGTTGATGCTGACCTATTTTAATGTTAAATGAATGAAGATAGCTTGATTGCCTTCATTCTAGGTTGATGCTGACCATATTTATTGTTGAATGAATGAAAATAGCTTGATTGCCTTCATTCTAGGTTGATGTGGACCTTGCCAAAATTAATGCCAATAAACCAGAAGATGACGAGGACCTGAAGAAGAAGCTGTGGTTGCGCATTGCACGGCACGTTGTGGAGAAAGAGAATAACATCAAACGTGCCATGGAATTCCTGCAGGAAAGTCAATTATTGAAGATTGAGGACATTCTGCCGTTCTTCCCAGATTTTGTTACTATCGACCATTTCAAGGTAATTAGGCCAATTTTTTGAACAAGTTTTTGGAGGGGTTTATAAAAGGGGTGTGAGGCCACAAACACAGTAATTAAAAAGGTGCGAATAATAATGATATAGCAATCAGTAAACTGTAACATTAACAGCAGTTTACTGTTTACTGTTACAGGAACAGTAAGAGCTGTTGCAGTAATCAAATAGAAATTACAGTAATAAGACAGTGACATTAGTAACAACTATAGTAACAGTAAATGTAATAATAATAATAATAATGATAATAATAATAATAATGCACCATCTATCTAGATAATCATACAGAAATATTACTACAGAAACTTCAATTATTGTTAACTTAAAATACTGTTTCTGTCATCCTGGTTCAAGTGGTCTTTGACAAGAGTTTAAGTATGTGATTATATTTTCTGGTATTCCCACACATCTTAAGTTTATCATTAAAACTCTTCATCTATTTTCGTAATTTACTAAAAATGTGGTAAGAATCCAGTCAAGGACAGGATGGCAAAGGTTAGTGCTCCTCACTGAAAATCAAATATCAATAACCTTCACCTTAAATCACATTACTACAGAGGTCTTAGTTTTAAAAGGTTACCTTATTAGAGAAGTGAGTTGATATATTCATTATTATGGGTATTATTTATGTTATTAACGATGTTAAAGAATACAGATTGTGCTAATAGTGTTGAAAGATATTTAATATATCTTCAAATGTGACCTACTTCTTAATTTCCATCTTAAATTTCTTTTAGAAATGCAGTTATTCGCACTCAAGGTCAATTGAATCATGAAAATAATTTTATACAATATTCTGTCTTTCTAGGAAGCGATTTGTAATTCACTCGCCGAATATAATCAGCACATTGAGAAGCTAAAGCAGGAAATGGAATACGCCACAGAGAGTGCCCGATCCATCAGATCGGACATACAAGAAATGAGGAATAAGTTGGTCACAATTATCTTTCCTATTTTCTCGCTTGTTTTATGCCTGGGGTGGGGAAGTTGTTAGTTGTATTAGGGAGCTTTTTATTTGCGATGATGTAGAACGTAATGACATCATGTTAATTTAACTGCACATGTGTGAACATTGTGCATTACATTCTCTCTTGAAATCTGGAATGGGTGTTGGCCGAATCTATGTTCAGACCAGAACTAGGGCTGTAATGTATTTATCATTGATGCATCTGTCTTTGTGATCGTGAAATCTCCGCATACATGTCGTCAAAAATCAAAATTTATTTTAAAGTATGAGGGAATTTGTTCTACATTCTTGTTTTACATTCTCAATCAGTAGTACTCTGTTGACCTTTGAGTATTGAATTTCTTACTTTGTATATTTAAGCTAGTCATTAGCTTTTAAATGAATGAAATAAGAAACTATTTTCTTGCCAATTTGATTTCTCATGAATAATGCTGCTCTTACTATTCTGCCCTACCTGATTTGTAAAGAATACTCACTACCCTCCCAAATACTTGAAATAGAAAATTTGCAAGTGATTTCGGGTGTGATCTTACTATGTTCTCTTAAATTGTCTCCTAATCAATCTCATAATATAAGTAAATACATGAAATACAGAATTGTTTCAATTCCAGGCATAGGCGTAGATCCCGGGGGGGATATATCCCCCCCCCCAATATTTGACAAGGGAGGGATTTTCCATTGTATCATCCCCCCAATATTTTGACTATGTATGGGATAAAATGGAGCTTTACACACTTCAAAAGACTGTCACAGAAATAATTTGCACTGTCTTATGCACTTACAAAGATGAAAGATTAGCTTAATGTATTAATGTTGATAACAAAATTATTTATCTGGTACCAATCTAAGCTCTTCTTTCCTTAGATGTTAGATGTGCTTGCAAAGAGAGCCACATTTCACACTGAAAGGTGTGTACGACATCAGTAATATTATGTCAATTCCAAGAATGTTTAAGGTTATATTGGTTGATGAGGAATTTATTGATTAGGCCTATAATACCAAATTGCATCAATTTATTTTGCAAAAACAAGGTTTCCAGCTTCATAGTGGGGCACATCTCCTGTCCGCACAAGGGCACACATTGGCGCAAACACTAGGCGCGTAACAGGGGTCTTGGGTCAGAGTGGGTATGTATTTTTTTTAATTTTTTATATTTTTTTATTTCAACCATCTTTAAAGAGGGTAACCCTTCTAGTTTAGCCCAGTAGGTTAACTTATATTCAGGGGCCCTCTTTAATAAAATTAAAGAACAGTACAAACAACATCATCACAACATA
>NW_022714175.1:897933-949577 GCF_011630105.1 Anneissia japonica
CGTTATACACATTGAGGCCCTTCTTTTAGGTTAAAATGATCTATCTTAAATTTGTCTTTCTTGAGTTTGGGATTATTATGTGTTTAAATAACTTAAAAGTATAAAACTGAAAAAGCCCTAAAAAATGCGCGCCAAGCGTGCAAAATATTTTTGTGTTTTTAATTCTAATTTCGTCGGAATTGATGAAAACTCCCTAAAATGTGCAATTTGTAGAGGAAATTGGCCTACTGTAACAAGAAATGCATGCAAAGAATTTGAGAATTTTAGGCACTTTCAGAGGATGCATTTGTCAAGGGGTGGAGAAAGATTTTCCAAAGATGGATATTTCCCCCTTGTCCCCCGGTGTTTTTAGTTCTAATTTCGTTGGAATTGATCAAAACTCCCTAAAATATGCAATTTTTAGAGGAAATTTGGCCATGTTAACAAGAAATGCGCGCGAAATTTGAGGTTTTTAAGATTCAAGATTCTTTTATTGTCTGAAAAAACTCAGAAATTGCAATCACTGGCAAGGTAACAAGTATTAATATCATATAATAAATAAAGAAACAGTTACAAAAATATAGAAACTAATTAGCACCAAACAATATCTAGTCAAGATGAACATACAAAGAAAATTAAACACTATTACACATTAAACTTAAACTAAACTTAAACACATTAAACTTACTACTACTAATTAAAACTACAAATTATCTATTAATATTGTTATTATAAAGGTGAATGGAGTTGGGAACAAAGGAGTTTCTATAACGGCAACGTGTGGTGGGTGGTACATTTAGACGGAAACCTGAGTTGTTAAAAGTAAATTCATTATGTAGTGGATGAGTTGTGTCGTTCATTATTTTCTTAAGTTTAGCTAGTGTGTATTTTTCATAAATATAATCTAAATGTATAATGTCATCTTTAATAATTTTCTTAACAGTCTTTCTGATGGAGTCTAATTTCTTCATATTTTGTTTAGTCAGGTTTTTATATGTACAGATTAAGCAGTAAGTTAAAACACTCTGTATTATTACATTGTAAAACAAGATAAGAATGGTGAAAGGGCATTTATAATTGGGTGGTGAAGATTTTTCGAAGATAGATATTTCCCCTTTTCCCCCCAGTGGTTACGCCATCGGGCAGCATAGATCAAAGTAGTTATGACAGTTTTTTGAAGTGGACAAGGGGTTGCAGGGTGTTGTGAGTCTGGTCATTATATCTTCCTTTTTATTCTTGTCTTTATTTTTCTCTTCTCTTTTTCTTCTCTTCCCCCCCCCGCACCTGTTACGACACTGGCTAACACGCCAATCATCCCCCCAATTGAAAAATATTTTTCTACGCCACTGATTCCAGGCTTATTGAAACATATATTTGATCCTTTTAAATAATTGGACATTTAATTTATACTTGAATCTTTGAGAGTCTATTAGATTTTTATTACAGAGAGTATACATTTAATCAAATGTAAAACAAGTTAAAATTGAGTTATTCAAATTTGTTCTATGGGAAATAGAGCATTCTGGTTAATGAACACAACACACTGTCCTCTAGAGCCTGATTATTATTATGTTTTTATTATTGCTGCTGCTACTACTGCTACTATATTTATTATTACAGTAATATAATAATAATATTAATTTATAATACTATGAATTGTCAGTAACATTTTGTTAATTGTGTATTAATTTTGTATTAAATTTAAAAAAAAAATCTTTATTATAATCATGTTTTTTTCCTGTAGATTATTGCTGATATTAATTTCTATCATTGATCTGTATAATAATTATTGCTGAAAGAATACTATGACTTATCATTAGTCGTGTAATTAATACTATAAATATATTATTAATTTATTTTATATCATTTATTTATATCAGAACATAACCATTTATTTAATGTACTTTACGTTTCTTGCAGGTACGGCATTGTAGGCCCGCAGCAAAAGTGCTCAACGTGTGGCTTCCCCCTTCTCAGCAGAACCTTCTATCTGTTTCCATGCCAACACATGTTCCATAGTGATTGCCTTATTGCTGAGGTAAAGTAGAAAAATGCTACAGAATTTGTGCAGTTTAATATTAGAGGTTCAGGGCATGTGCTCTTGTTATAATGTATTGGTTACAACCATAATGAATATTCTAATTCTCTGTCTGCACTTCCAAGTGTTATGTGACGAATCTGTGAATCGCTCTCTGGTGGAGCTTCCAAGTCAACTCTTGCGATTTAGGACAAGGTTCATTCAAAAGCAATAAGGTTAATCAACGATCTAAAACGCACTCAATCTCTCCATTCCCTTGCTCATTGACGCCGTGTTGCAGATCTTTCCCTGTACTATCGGTATTTTTTAGGCAAATGTTCAAATGAACTGAAGGCCATTCTTCCCCCATATCATACTCCTGCTAGGCATATCAAATCTGCCCTCAAAATTCATATTTTTTTCAGTTTAAACTTTATCGTACTGTTTACCACTCATCCTCATTCATACCTGGCACCTCTTCTTTATGGAACCAACTACCTAGTTTTTGTTTCCTAAGCCTAAGGCATTCAGATATGCCACAAACAGACATAACCTTTCCTCTCTAATTTTTCCTTTGCTTGGAGCCTTTATAGACTAAGGTTCGCAATGCAAATCATTGCAATTCATTAACCATTCCATACATATTCTAAAAAAATATGGGCGTGAGGATGCCACATATCCATATATACTGTAGGCAGATCACATGTATTTATCACATTGGATTTGATAGTGTGAATAGACCTTGATGAAGTAGAGGTATTGTCCAACTTCCAACAGACTTAGAAAGACACATGGTTTGACGACGACAAGCTGGACCAACATGGAGGTTTTTTTTGCTTTATCAGCCTTAAGATCTGTCCAGACTATCAAATTTTATTTGAGAAAAACATGTGACATGCCTAAATATGGTCATGATGACATCACATCATGACCATATATAGTCACATCATGACCATGTATAGTCACATCATGACTATACTGTACTGTATATGGGCAAACGTCTTGACCTACAGCACCACTCAATTTTTTAGACACTACATTTAAAGTGAGATCAGTCAGATAACTGCAGACGTCATCGGCAACCAACTTAATACAAACTGTTTATTACATATGATCTATACAATAAACTAATTTATGTGAATGAACACAATTACTTGTTGAGAATACTGCACATGGAATATTAGACGTGACATACATAACATGTGCTCCATCATTATAAGCATGTCAGTTGCTTGATTGGCTGATTGATTGACCATTATGCATAATTAGTCGTCTGCTATTCTTCGAACCATGTATTTAATTATAGTCTCATTTGAATTAACTACATTTCCAACTCGTTGAGTGATAAATGTTTTATTCATAATTAAATGGTTAATTTATCAAACATAGATTAATTGATTTTTGCAGTTAGCTAAACTGATTGATTGATTGGTTAATTTATTTGATCAAGGTTGTTTATTAACCAATCAGAATTTATTTTAATTATTATTCATAAGTAACTAGTAAGAGGTATAAGACTTGTAAATATATTCAGGACCATATTTATATCATGTTTTCATTTCAAATTCAATTCATTACACTTACAAGTCATGCATCGTATAACAAAAATGAACGATCGAATGACACTATGGAAGAAAGCAGGGGTCAACGTCTTCTGCATACAGTATGAATATCGCCCTCATTTAAAAGATTAATGCTAAAAAGTGTGTCACATATTTCAGTAAAATATGTCTACTGATACAAAAGTCATGAACTATGTTTTAGATACAGAAAAGAAGAAATAACATTGTTTATCAAAAATGCACTATCTAATTTGAGATCACCAATGGGACCTGAAAATTTTGAGTCATCTTGAGGTTTGGTCCCCAATTCAAGGTAACCTTGGTGTTAAAAGATTGAAAAATGTTAGGTGGTACTGCGATCAAACTGTCTGCAACCCTCACCCTCCAGTAATGTTACATATTTCCATAAGCTTACATATCTAATTGGAAACCAAATCCTTGAGATGATCCCAAATTTTTATGTCCCCAATTTTGTCTCGAATTCAGTGGCAGACTTAAAGGGGTGCTGAGCCAGCCCCGGCTCTTCCCCCCCCCCCTCTTTTGGAAAGTTAAAAAAAGGGGAGAAAAAAAGGAAGGGAAAAGAAATATACGATCACCCAAAACGACTTAGAGGTTATTTTCTGGCATCTAGACAACAACAACTTCGCGCAGGTAAGCCCAGACCCCCTACAGTAGTGTTGTTTCGATCGGCCCACTTTCGGCCCCCCTCCCCCATCTGGCATCTCTGGATCTGCCCCTGGAATTAAAGATTTCACTATACTTATATTTGATAAACAATGATATTTCTTCTGTAATTAATATTTAATGTTTCATTCTTTTATTCTCCTGCACTTTACTCCATCTTATCCACAACTCAGCCTGGCTTCTCTATTTGCCTCATTCATTCGTTCAGGTACTACCAAATCTCAGTGAGAGTAAAAAACTAAAAGGACAAGAGCTACAGAGAAAGCTTGTCACCTTTGGCACACAGCCAACTACATCTTCCAGCAGCAACGCACTATCAGCAGGAACATCGACGCCGGATGTTGTCACAAGGCGAGACCTACATGATCAACTGCGTAATGAACTGGATGACATTATCGCGGCTGACTGTGTCAATTGCGGAGAGATCATGATCAGGTATATCATCTAATATATTTCTTTTCATGAAGACCGACATTTTAAACCTTGTTTTAGTGAACTTTATTTTTGACATCTTTCAGGGGAGCATGGAAAAGAAATAAATTTATGCATATTTTCTTATCTCATTTAGCAATATGGTTCTGGCAAATGTTAGGTAGAAAATGAAAGTAACATTTTTATGTCCAAGAATAAGTAAATGTATGTATGTAAGGTCATTCTTTGGCCTTCTGAAATGGTTGTAAAGAATAAAATGTTGCTAGGTAAACAGCTTTATACAGTATTTATTTATTTTGTGAAGCAGAAATTAAGATTTCTTATTTGGGTGAAATTATGAAATTTTGTATTTTCCCAATAATCTACGTCTGTTCATTTTACTTTGGTGTATTTATGTAACTATTACTAGAGACCAATGAGCCTTTTATTGTTTTTTCTGTTTATTTTTTCTAATGTGCAAAGATAGTTACAAAGTAAAAATACATTTATTGTCTACCTCCACATCTTTTTACATATACAGTAGAATATCATGTCATGTTATTATTATCTGAGAAAAAATATTAGTAGCTGGTTATCAAGTCATTCTTTATTAAAACAATAAAAAGAATGTAACATGAAACCCAGGTCATGGTTTTATCAGGCACATGCGGGGTATGAACAGCATAGATAAAAAATGAATGATTTAAAAAAAATTATTAATAACAGGTCTGTAGCCAGGTTCTTCCAAGGGGGGGTGAGGTCCACAGTGGAAGCCCCGGTGGGGTCGGCGAAATCCCCAAAGCAATAGGATTTTTGTGCTTTATGGGTCTAAATAATGCTATAAAAGCAGATATGTTTGGAAATGTCTGTGTCTGGGTGGATCTGTAGTGCATTAGTTGGGTTGGAAGAGTTACTTGGGAAATTTAAAGAGGGAGTTTTGCCAGAAAAGAGGGGGGATCGTTAGAAAAGGGGGGTACTCCTGAACAATAACCCTCCCCCCCCCTAAGATATGGGCCTGAATAAGGGCACAAATAAAAAAATAAAATTCATTACAGATATTGGCAAATCACCCACTCAGGCGAGTGTCAAGTATTCCAAACGGCATAGCTACTGGTCAATGCCAGCTTCACTATTTTTTTTTTTATATACATTATTATAAAGCATATAATCCATGTCATCCATGTTGCTTTGCAGTCTCACTCTACTAACACAACTCTTACTGACTACACATCACTCAATTTTATTTACTTTACATCAAAATTAGCTTCCATACATGATTAATAATAGATTCCAAATTTCCAACGTTTTTATAATGATTATATGCCGACTAAGTAATGAAAATCGTGGCATTCTTCTAATAATGAAACACACGGACAGTTGAATTTAGGTCAGCGTTGCTTTTTCATTCATTTTATCTCCATATAGATATAACAAAGTGGACAGATAAACAATAAATTTCAGCAGTGTTGAGAAAGAATCCACTGAAATGAACTTCTTGATTGCTAAAGTAGGTGTCAAAAAAATACTAGATCTAAAACAAAATCCTAAAGTATCATTAAAAGTATAAAATCACCAGAAATACAATGCATTAGCGTTCCAATTACATTTAGAATTGAGGTTATTCAATGTAAAACAGTTAACAGGAAAATTCAATTTAGTAGCATTCAAGAAGGATTAGTAAACATTTAACACTTAAAATGTCCAAATAAAATTGATAATTAAAAGGACTTAAACACATTACATTAATACCTAAATAATGTTATATGACATTTGTGATGGATCATGGTGATTAATACAAAAATTCTCTTCTATATAAACATCAATTGCCTTCAAATTTAATTCAAAGTTATTTTTTCAAGATTTAAGTTTGCAAAGTTATTTTATTATTATGCATTCCCTCCACCATTTTTTTTATCTACTGTGTGCTTAAGCTACTTGTTTCTATCAACTGAGACAAGCTTCCAGCATCTACAGAAAGATCCAAATGTATGGAATGTCTGTGCTTAAATACTGTGTATTATAATAATTTGAATAAATTGATAGAATGATTGATAGGTAGTTAACCTATATTATTAGTATTCATTCTCATCTTACAGCAGATCAACTTGAGAATTAATGGAATATATAAATATCCTGGGTGTTTTTTTACAAATTGCTACTCTATAAATTAAGTCTCATTATGAGGCAGTAAAAACAATTTGCATTTAGGCTTGAACAAAAATTCAAACATTATCCGGTATTCATGACCTAAATTTTAGAGAGTGAGTAAATAATCACCCACCTACAATTTCAGTAACACAGACATGTATTTTTAACTTGCTATATATTCCCATCCTATAATATTGTAGTGTTATTGAGTTTGTAAAGCTGGTGAAAATGCGGTGAGCTGTTATAGCCAACTAGTTGATATAAGTAATATACTGTATATTCAATTTAGAAATATTGATGATTGCATTACTTGTACTATAAATGATAATAAAGCAGTGAGTGTATTTGCATAGCACCAGTATCCATCAAACAATATGCTCATAGCACTTGATGTGTGGACTAGTAGATTGTTCAGTGACTTTCATCACCCCTACGGGTCCATTTGTGTCTATGCCACCTGGGAAACTGGTACCAGCAAACTCTGGTCGTCCACCACAGGGGCTGTCTGTACCAGGATACTGGGATGTCCCCCTACTCGTCTCAGATGATGTACTAAGTTCTGTGTAGCGCACAAGCTATTGTGTACACTGGGCCTATGTTTTATACTCCTTATCCGAGAAGACATGTTCTACCACCAGAACCGTAGACGAGCCTGCTGCTCGAACCAGCACCAATATTATGGCTGTAGGTTGCGGCACCCCTGCCTTAACCGCTCAGCCAATCAACTTGTCAATATGATCATAAAATAAGGATGATGACTTTGATTATAGTAAATCTATGATTGTATAAAGTGATTTTGTTTGTAACCATCTCCAACAAGTCTTAATTGTATGAGGTTTTTGTAATATGACAACAAAATATATCATTGCATAATATATACATATATATTAATAGGGAGTTGCATACTGTAGAATTTTAATGGTAGGACTTGGTACTGAGTTTTCATATCTAGTTGAAAGATCAAAATAGGAACAGGACAATGAAAAAGGCTAAACCACAACAAAAACCTTTTGTTATAAGTCAGAATGTGGTGTAGAAGGGGAATAACCCATAATGTACAGTAACATACTTCTAAGGGAATGTACTGTATCAAAATGCTAAATTGACTTTATTTTTATGAAGATGTTTTCTTCTTTCTCTTGACAGATCAATTGATAAACCGTTTATTGAAGCAGACGAATATGAGAGTGCTGTTAGCAGTTGGCTATGAGAGGATTGCGATCACGGACAAACAACAAATCAACGTGGACATGTCCAGCGATTGCCCAGGGTACATTCTAAAGCCAAGTGGATGCAAATTATCTTGTAATAATTGCAACACACTGTATTGCTGTAAGGTGTATTTGTTAGTGCGTCACTATCATGAATTTATTTCATAGTTAAAGTATATTCTAAAAGATATATGATTATATTAATAATAATCATGATGATGGTGATTATAAATCACTGCTCTAGTTTTCTATTATTTTCTATTTTTGTCTAGTCAAAACTGGTGCATTTTAAATGTTTTTATATTATTATTGTGATTATGACAATAATAATAATGTGATTGTTATTCTTTGTATCATCAGTTGATGAAGATATTTATGATAATAATGAGTATAATTATACTTATTATCCTCATCATAATGATAGTGATAATGATAGTACTACTTAATCATTATAATTATAATATATAATTATAATGATAAGTCTCTGTTGTTATGTATACTATACACCTTTTATCTTTTGTGTACAGTTGACACAATATAAATATTTGTTATTATTATTGCTAATAATAAGTGATTGATAAAGCACCAATTAAGAAGCACATTAAAGTACCAATATGCTTCATTGCATATTTAGTAGTTGGACAGCTTCTGCTATTAGGTGTATCTAGTGTAATTTGTTGCTACTACAGTCAGTATGTTTGTATTTGCACCATCTACAGAAATAGCATGAATGTGCGGGCTTGTGACACAAACACTTGTGACAGCCTTTTTAATTAAGTGATTGTCAGTCAGTAATAGTTAACAAATTCCTAGACTGGTGCCGACATGTTGGTTCGATCAAGTTTTCATTTCCCATATTCTCATTAAACTATTTCTCATTCTTTAAAACATTAAAAAAGTTGTCCAATTTGTATATTGCAAGATTCTGTTTTTCTGTCTTGGAAATTTAAAAGCTGCGATGATGTTCTCATCTGTCACTGATCTGAATGATAGAATGCTTTTATTCAAATTACTTGATATGGCAAGCTGTATTGGTACAGTGTGCAAGTATTAAAGGAGTTTCCCTACCTCCTAGGCCTGGGGCACCAAGTTATAGAAGTTTTTTAAGGGGTTTCCCTACCCTCTTAGGCAGGGTTCCCCGATTTATGGAAGTTTTTATTGTTGGAGGATAGTTTTATGTTGTATAAATTTAACCAACTTAAGTCTGAGCAACAGTTGACTCCAGCTGATGTTTCAGTCAAAGCATAACAGGGGCAATTTAAAATTTAATGTTTATTACCATAATTAAAATATATGTATATTGTATAATTATAAATGGATCTGTCTAGAGTGTCAATCAAGCTTCTGATTGGTCAATTAAGCTTGAGTGACACTCTAATCAGAACAGTGCTAAAATACACACATGTCCCACAAGCGCATGCGTGTAAGAACACTATACGCTGTTGTTTTGTGGAACCGTAGCAATATCCAAAGGGTGGGCTTTGCGGAGTAGTTCATTAGCACATGCTAGATTTAGCCGTGAAACAGTAATAGTCTGATGTGCTATTGATTAATCGCAACCACTTAAATGTATTGCGTCACTCTGTAGTAGCCATTCGATAGATTGACCATTGGTGAAAGGTGTAATTACAGCTGAATGTTCGCTATGTAAAATTAATGTTATGACGCAAGTGGAACAAAGAGGTATAAGTTGAATTGAACCTTTGACCTTTGAACTACTATTTCAACACTGCCATCTGAGCTAAACGACCCTAATTGCCAATGGCTGTTCGCAGCTCAGTACTTTCCTAGCTCAAGGGGCTGAAAAAGAACCTCACCATATCTGCTTTGAAATGTCAAGGATAGTCCCATGCCTAAACCTGACAACACAGCAGCAGCGAAGATTATTAAAAATGATGATGCAGTGTTTGAATTGACGTATGATGCTATAAGATATGTAATGAACATAGTGTAGGGCTATGTCATTTACTATATATAAATGACATAGCTTTTACATATAAATAAAAAGGGAATAAATATAAAGGTATCCTGTCTTAAGCTAACAAACTTGAAGAATATAATTCAATATATAAAATTGATTATATTTCACATTTGAGGCAGTGCCGTCCTAAAACCAGTGTACTGTCGCTAAATGCGAGTAATTAGCATAAGAATATTGCAGTATTGTATACTTTAGTACATAAAAGCCATAATACTTTTACTCATAACTTTGGCAATAGTAAGTCAACTCCAGTAATGACACATCATTTTAAGCTTAGAATGTGGAGAATATCAATATATTTAAGTAGTCCATTTTCTAGTTTTGGTTGTTGATGGTGGTTTTGGCATGGCAAGCCTCATTTATATAATTTGCACTCAATTAAAAATTATAAAAAAATAAGTAGTCATCGCCAAAACAGGCACATATGTGATGCCGTTCTGCTGGTCTTTGCATAGACCCTTGTTGGCTGGTAATCAATTTAAAAGGGTTTTCTAGTAATACGTCTGTAATTGTTTGATTTTATTGATCATTTTATTAGACAAAAGAAAGGAGAGGAGAAAGGGGGAATATGGTACTCCAAACAACCAGATTTTCAAATTAAAGCCAATATTTAAAAATCAAAAACTGGGGGAGAAGTGGAAAAAGGGTGGTTATGCCCCTTTTTACCCCAGTTTTTATTTTAAAAATCTGTATCTCATGAAATGTTCACGAGTTCGTTCATCAAAAACCCTTTTGATCTTAATAGAAAAATCAGTTGTACAGTGTCTAAAATGTGTTTTTCTTCCAGAATCTGGCTCTAAATTCAATTGTCTATAGTCAAGCATTTCTAATAAATAATCACAACCACCCCCTCTGCTCAGTGATTCACACGTCGCTAGCCCCTACCCAAATTTTTCTGTCTTAGCTTGAATTTAATTGGATGGTGCACCTAATGAAATGTGAAGTTACATCCTTCATTCACATTCAACAGTGATTGAACTTTGCAATTACAGAATGGTAATGACAATTTATGTTCATCAGTGCCTCATCATTGGAGTTGTTTTTACTTATGTTAAACAGACACTATGCTTTGTATGTAAGAATTGAACTCACAACTGTAGAATTTTAAGCTAGGCTCTTTAACAGTAAACCATTTTTCTTAGTAAACTGCAGATTAATTTGAAGTCATTTATTTTGTAATTAGAAATTTGCAACTCAAAAATATCTGAGATACAATATATCACAAGGATTATTAATATATATTATATAAATGCATTATATTATTCCTATCATTCTCCTTTCTTAGTAAACTGCAGATTAATTTGAAGTCATTTATTTTGTAATTAGAAATTTGCAACTCAAAATATCTGAGATACAATATATCACAAGGGTTATTAAAATATATTATATAAATGCATTATTTGTGGTAATATTATTATTTTGTAGTATTAACATTTGTTTATAATATCAACACATCATTTATTTACCCTGTATAGCCATTAATATTGATCCATTGTGCATAACTTGGCTTTTTCAAGTGTGAATTTAGAAATGATCTTCACCATCATTCTCCTATCCAGAGACCTTTAAAAGTCTATCATACCAAGGAACATATACACTGTGGAATACTCGTAATGGCATTATACGAAATACTAATAACCTATAAGATAAACTGTCTGCCATAAAATCCGGAAAAAACTCAAAAAGTCAGATATAAATTTATTTGCTCGTTTAAATAAGTTCACTTTCGAACGAGACACAGATTAAAATGATTTATAGATTTTTTACCACAAATATCCTTATTGATTACCAGGGAATTTAAGGGCCTATTTAAAGATTATAGGAATGATAGTATTTATGTGTTCTAATTGGAAAGGATTTTGTCAATCTAATTTTCAGTAAAAAACTAAGTTAAACATGCAAAGTAAGCCATTCCAGTATTGAATTTAATTATTTTTTAATTCTTTTCAATGTAACACATTACATTAGTTGTACTTCAACTTCCAAATTCTTTTTCTTTTTTATGTCGCTGTTAATTGATCAATTGACTCATGTGTGCGCAAAATCTTAATATCTTAAAACGTACTGCATATTTATGTGCGAACAATAATATGTCATTCTTATATAGCGCTTCATGCACAAAGCCTCTTAGCGCTTCACATTACTACCCCGTCATTGGATCAAACACATACTCGACACCAAATTAAATTATTAAATTAAATTATATTATTATTCCATAATATTGCAGCTTGTAATCAGCGCAGTTGTGTTGGAACCTACCAGGTACCCACTTGTACTCCTAGGTGGAGAGAGGCAACCGTAGATAAAGTGCCTTGCCCAAGGACACAAGCCATTTGCACAGCGAGAGTTTCGAACCCCCGACCTTGAGGTTGGGAGTCCAAGCTGAGGTCGCCAACTGCTTCTATATGGTTTTACTTCAGTAATTACCCTTTGTCTTTGCTAATATTGATCTACTTTTGGATGAGAATAAAGTAAATACAGTATAGCAAAATTATAAACTAAATTATAGAAGCATATCTGTTAATGGTGGTTAATAATAATATTTCTTCTCACCCTCATTATTTTGTTAACATTTTTTTTTAAATTGCTGATAACCACTATTAATATCTTACCACTGTTTAATGCAATAAGATGCTTCACAAATCCTGGGTGAATTTCATTGACCTTTTTGCTTCAACTGTTTATTTGAAATGACGCTTTATAATAATGTTCTTACGGTTCATGTAGTCATATCAAAGCTCACTCCATCACCCTGACTTCTTTAGCCACAAGTACAGTAGTATGTCAAGTAATAATAATAATCATACACTGTAATTCTACAGTACATAAATCATAATTCAATTTATTCACTATCAAATTCAGTCATTCAGTGTGAATATTCATTAAATTTTATAGCAAAGAAGTCATAATCGGGGTGTAACTTTTATTGTAGTGTAAATATTAAGTGCAAGGCTGCCACATATTTTAACTGGTACGCATAGTACAAAATTTTAAAGAATGAACAAGAACCACAAATGAAGCTGACACAGAATTTTTATTACACATGAATCATAATTGCAAGAAGAACATATCGGAGGATATATTAATAGATTTTGCTGCCACAATCTGTGGCACTTGATACAATTTGTGGCATAATAACTTATTTGTATGCTACATCACTAGAATTTGTAGTACAGTATTTAGCTACACAAGCTTCCAACACAATCTGTTCAGACAGACATACTGAAAGAAATTTGTAACACTACAATATGTGGCATACAGCTACAATTAGCTACCAACACAATCTGTAGCATACTCAAACATTTGTATGCTACATACCAATATAACCTAAGGTGTCACTTTCCAATATACACATGCTACATTACAGTTTGTACCAAATATCTTCTGACACAATTTGTGGCATACCAAAACAGATTTGTATGTTACTGCTACAATATGACATTCATACAAATATGTATTATAAATCCTTAACCCCTGTATCTTTCAAACCCTGGCAACTTCAACCCAACCCCTCCCTGCACCATATTTTTTGCAAAGTAATGTCAACATGGAATGCTGAGGTAAAATTAATAATTTTAAATCGCTAGTTTATCGATTTATTTAAAAGTTATCTCATAAAATATCAACTATAAAAAGAATTTGAACTTTGAGCAATAAAACTTTTCCACTAAAAGATGCATTCAGTTTTTAAATAATACATTAAAACACAACAATAATAATAAATATGTTTTTTTTTTATTTGCTTAGAATTTTGAAAAAGGGTTAAAATTTAAATAACACGAGACATAATAATAATAATACTGTTATTCTATTGCTAACATGCAGTAGCATCAGGTAAATATAGTAAGATGTGAGGGATTGGTCAAATTGGACATTTACAGTGAAGGACAAGAAGTGTATGGTTCGATCATGCTGTACTCTGTCACAGAATTAGACTGTCTCTTATACACATCTAGATGTGTATAAGAGACAGTCATTATGTATATATTATTTGAATAATCTTAGCCAATTCATCATATGTATGAATGTTAATATATAGAACTCATTAATATGCAAAGTGATTATAGTGATATCATGAATATTCAAAATATAGCTAAATAATAAGCATAGCTGGCAATAAATATGAATACAGTGAAACATGAATATTCAATATTAAGCTTATTTATATGCATACCTGGCTATTAATCAAGAATTCCTGTTGTATACTTAATAAAGTGGCAGAAAATCTGCTAATAATACTGCAACTGTTTGAATTTAAACATAATATTTATTCAACAGGAATACCAAACAAGGGAATTCTGTAAAACCCTTGTATGGTGAGGAAAGAAAAATGAATGTAATATATATTGCTTGTATTTACTAGGTCTCATTAAGACAACTATTACATGACAGAGTTATTTATGTTTCACGATGAACACTACATAATTTGTTTGAAATCGAAGCAGTAGTGAGAAGAGACAAAATGGAGAACAAGAAAAGTAGGACACACAAGGAACATTGTCAGTTATTGATGTACTCGAATGAACCACACCAAACATGGGACGATCACTTCACAAAAAACAGGTCGAAATAAATTTTTTTAAAAGGATATACAAGTTTTATATATCAAGTATCAAGTATTCTTCTGACAATTAAAATTCAACTTCTTTAAAAGATTAAAACAATAAACATAAAAGTTTTTTGACATTTTTTTATATTGTACCTTTAATTGTTCATCTCAACAAAATGAGATAAAAATGCAAACAAAACTTTCTAGCTAACACTTATTACACGCTCATACATACAATTTATTTTATAATATATACCTACGCGTACTTATAAAAAAGATGGAATGGTTTCAAAGAAAAAATTTATTACAACAAACCCTGATATCAGGGTATATTTTTCTTCTTACTCTTTATAGTATTGCAATCGTTTCCCACAACATATCAACCATCAACTCTCAAAATCCAATCAGATGCCGACACAAATTCCGTCAATCCGCCTCGACGTCTATTCCTCCTGATCTGACATACTGAATTACATATAATACTGGTTTACAAAGGAAGGCAAGATAGATATTTAGTATTGAAAATACAAAACACTATACTTTAACTTGGAAAAAAAAAATTGTAGCATTACAACATTACGTTCACTATGCATACAACTTCAAACATACAAAAGCATCCACAAACATTATTTTGATTTTTTTTTTTTCTGAATATCCACACATCTATAGTATTATTTCTATATGTTTTATAGATATCATAATTAACAATTATTAATGTTTTGACTGAGCGATGGCATACAAATACAAACACCATATATACAACACACACTGATTACACAATATTTAGCATGCAAAAGCAGGCTAATTTTCTGGACCACATTTCAGAAATATGACTTATCAAACTACTTAACTACTTAATTTTCTTATCATTATTAAGTTTCAAATTGGTATGAAATACTAGCAGGACAGTATCTGACAGATTTGTACTCCACTACAACTTTAGCACTCTGTAGTTAAGAAATTTTCATTGCAATAGTAAGGAACTAATCAAAGGGTAAAACAATACATGTAAGGTATTCAATATTTATAAAGACATCGTAATCTACAATTTTTATAGACTATATAGTAGCTTTACAGAACTCTTAATATATGAGATATTTTTAGATTAACATTCTAATGAATGTTACTAACAGCATATATATAGTTTTTTTTATGATATATATGGTCAAAGGTATATTCATTAACAAGAGCACCGAAGTTCATATAAGCAACATCAATATCAGAATACAGAGATAAATAGATAGACATAGACAGCAAACGCTAACGTGATACAACGTACACAGCTTACGTATTATGCAATCATGCTCAGTCATGCACTGGAGTATGTCAAAGGTCGCTGAAGACATTAAAATGGTTGCATGATATTGCCAGAATTGAAAGATTAAAAGAGAAAATTACGATTGAGGAAAATTACATTTAAGTTAAATTATGTTATGGTTTTGCTTCAATAATGTTTGAAATAGATCAGAATTGTGCTTTCAAGTTTGTGTGAAAATAGAATATTATAAATGAAGGAGTTACACATTTAATTTTTTTTTATTGTATGTTCCATTATCATACTTTTAAGTACAGTAAAATTACCTGGCAAAATTCAATTTAAATTTTGTTGACTTATTTTTAATGAAGTCATGATGGAATACCGGAATGCAATGTAGATAAATATCCTATATATGGATAGTTATTATAATTTTAGCGAAATATTCATATAACCTGGCAATCCTATTTAGTCTTCAGTCTTGGATCTATCACATCAAATAATTCAAAAGTACCATATCATATATAAGAGTATGGTTCAAAGGAGCTTTATTAGTTCAAGGAGTCTTTTTTCAACACCTAATGGGGAATTTACACATTATTATTGCTAGTTGACTAGAACGATAGTTCACATAACATTTTAAAATCATTTATAATCAACATTTCAAATTGGCAAAGTACTGATTAGAATTGCTTTTTTACACATACAATTAATTTTACACCATTTTCTCTTTCTTTCTAACTTTTTACCAACAAATAGCAGACACCATTAAATATAGCAATCAAGAGAATTTTCATTTGAAACTACATAGACTTTTTTATATATGCTTTTGAACATGATTCACTCTAAAATTCTCAATAAAACCAGAGAGAACGGCTTATTGGTTGTAAAACTCTTTACATAATATTACAGTACATATGTCTAAAATAGAAGTGCATGCTTTAAATATGATTTGATTATTTTTTGGGAGGGGGGGGGTGTATTTTTTTTCAATTTGGCAATAAAAAAAATACAATTGTGTTTTTTGGCAAGTTAAAAATTCTTTAAAATGTAATAAACGTTTGGATATTTACAAGGAATTCTGGTTAAACAACGGTGTATGTACTAATTTAAGACCAGCTTAAATATTATTCTAATATACATATATGCTTATGGGTGGAAATTTGCTTAAAGGGGGTTACAAGGTGAAATATATACTTATGTGGGGCACAAGATCCTTATTAACACTATGTTGAATTTTGATAATACAGTTATATTTTCACTCCTGAAGTACTTGTGGAAATTTTTACTATTATGGTCCATCAATATGTGATTATCATGAGCAAAGATACTGTAATTTATTGAGTTGGGTAATTCTAGAATTATCAGATTCAGGGCTGAGATTTGCACAATATTTGAAAACAGTCCTATAATAGTAATTATTATTATTTTCAATAAGTCTATAAGACTTATGTATATCCGTTGATTGCATTTCTTTGTCCAGTTTACTTAATTTTGTAAACTTATATAACAAAATATTTATAACATAATTAGATATATAAATAATAAATATGGCATAAATAATGCTTAATGACAACAAAGATTTAAGGCAATTTAAATAAAAAGCACTTGTGACAATTGAAATATATGTTTAAACATAAACATTTTTAACTTGCAGCTCATCATCTATCATTTATCACTCTTAATTGGTGGTATCTCGTTCATTCGCACCATATCAACACACACTATACCTCACATGGAGAAAGCATTAGGTACAATCAACCTCACTGCCATCAGAGAAGAGGAAAATACTATCTATAGCTTGCACAGCATACAAGACGATCAGTGTATCATTAACATCACACATGAGGACAAAAGCAGGTATGCCACTCCAACATTACACAAGAGGATGAAAGGTAGTATGCCACACAACATCACACAAGAGGATGGCAGCAAACATGCTACATTGACATGAGACAAGACAATGACTGCAGATATGCTGCCCTGACATCAGGCAAGAAGATGGCAGCTGGTATGCCACTCTGGCATTACACAAGATGATGGCAGAGAGTATGCCATTCAACATCACATAAGAGGATGGTATGCAGTAGTCTTCTCCGGCACCTTAGACTACAACAGAAGGAACAAATCTACATTATTACACATAGAGAAATGGGAATAATGGTTTCCAACCACATCCATCAGTAACAGCATTGCCTCTCCAGTATTATGTGAATCTCAAATGATCCCTTGACAATAAAATGCACCAGTTCAAATCACCATTAAAAAGACATAATTACAGATACATAACATAAACAAGTGGATGCTAAAAGGAATAACATTCCAAAATCATTTAGAATTTCAACAAGTATGCATATCCTACATGGTAGAGGAGGATAAACAGACACATCACACCGACATCACAAAGAGGATGGCAGCAGGCATGCCTCTGCAACACAAAACAATAGAACAGTAGTAGTTCTTCCTCTTCACTACCAAATGGCAGCAGAACAAGTGATCCTCAACTTCAAAAGTGGATGGTAGCCGGGCAGGAATGCCTCTTCATCATCTTAGCATTTTGTGTCAGTGCAGCAGAATCGAAACAGCAACACTAATCATGATGTCTATCTTGGCATGATACAGTATATGTTCACTCTTTTAAATTACAAATGATCAGATCTTATCTAGTTGTGCATGATATTGAAGCAATATTATACAGTATATACACACCACACACCTCTTGGTAACAAACCAATGGGCTGGTATTATTGGCCAAGGCTGTATGCTATTCACGTGCCTTTCTTTGCTGCATGTATTCCGCACAAAGGCTAGTTGCATTTGGCCAACTTACTGTTATTACCTCTGAGAAACCAGAGGATCGATGCATTGCACTCATCCCACGGAAATACTGGGATTCATTTTTTTAAAGATGGCTTAGAATAAAACTCATTCACTTAAGGCTTGGTTAAAACATTCAGCAATTCATTAACATGTTCAAAAGTTTACTGTATACCTTTCTGTTTAGGATAATATTGTATATTTAAGTGAAAGTTGGATCTTAAATTCATAACATTTCAACCTGTTCTGGTAAATTCAACCCGATACAGTGAAACAATTATGGTACATACCATCACTCTATTTAGTCCTGTACTGTAAAGTTAGCAAACAGGCTTGAGTCTGAGCGGAAGGAGCCTTTGGCAAGTAACCCTAGACCAGCAAACCACTCTCGCACTGAAAACTTGAAAGCAGATTACAAGGCTTGAATCCTCATCCTAGCTCACATAGACTTGTCTTCTACATCACAAATCATTGTCTGCCAACTTGGTTTTTTCTCTATTTTTATCATTCTTAGAACTTTGATTTTGAGACTAATGTAGTCTACTGTATAGGTGGCTATATGGAGAGGTAACATCTTGGAAAATCTGGTATTAGCAATATACCTTTCTTGTTCTTCTTCCTTTTATTCTTTTCTGTTCTTCATGTTTGAGGTTTACAGCTGACGTACCTCTTCATCTGTATCTTTCTTCATAACATAACATTTTTCAAGGGAACTGCGATGTTGAATCTTAAAAATCATATAAAATTAAACTACTTTCAAAGAAAATTTAGCAATATAAGTTTACAAAAGGGGGCGTAAACTTAAGAGCTAAACTGGAACTTAAAATGCTTTTCGTCAAATGGTTTCTCTAGCCAATGTCCGTAGCCACCTTCAACGAAGCATTCATTTAGATGTTGTTTAGCGATTTGAAAATCTGTTGCCAAATGTTTAGCTTCTAAATACCATTGTGTTTCTAAAAGGTCGTTTCGATTAAAACAGGCACATGTTTTGCGAAACTCATTGAAGAGTTCTGCCTTACATAGCACCGATCGCACCTTTTCATCAGTACATCTGAAAGAGAAGAAAAAATAGAATAATGAAATTCAGACCTAAACTATTTTTTGATGAAGAAAGTAAGAAAGTAAATTGATGCTCTCATAAGTCTTCATTACAAGTGTGGCGCACCAGAATGGCATTGTCTTCAATTGGTATTTTGAACAAATTACTTTTGTGTATTACTTATATGTGTCATAATTATTATAACGCATTAAGAAATTATCAACTGACAACCTCCGGTCCAAGGTGTGAAGATTGGGAGTGTTCCCATGATTTCACATTTGGTTTGAGGTTCAGTGGCTACAGTGAGCAGAAGCCAGGGAAGTGGTACAGTAACGCACAGTAAACTACTTGTGTCTCAAGGCATCCTGGTAGCCTACGATTCAGGATGACACTTTAAAAGTACTAATATGACTGACTGACCTTCCCTTTGTACCATCCGTGACCTCAGCTTTTTGACATCCGGCGAACCAGTTAATACTGTATTGTTTTGTTTTCTCGGTGGTTCTTTGAGTTTCAATCTTAGTCACATGGCCAAGGAGTGGATGGCTGACCTGGTAGTTAGGTGGCAAAGATGTCGTCAAGTTCTTTGTTTCGTGAACATGTTGTAAGCGGCAACAAACTGCCCTTGACAAATGCCCATGATGGTAGAGTGTACCTGGTAAAAAATTATGATGATTAATAAAACTATCCGAAAAACAGTCCATAAATAAAACAAAATAATAATGGAGCACAAAAAAACCTATATAATGTTAAATTAACAAAAATTATTGTGTAATTTATATCTGTGTTCCATGCTTGATCCAGCAATGTATAGAAATAAATAACGTTTAAGAGTTATCACTAATACACATTTCCCAATTGTCCCATGACCATGCGAACAAGCACAACTTGATGACAAGTGGAAAACTGCCACTTGATAGCTGACGAAGGTGTCGCGATGACGTCGAAAGCTCCTCAACAACTCAAACCTGACAAGTAACTTAATCCTATTTTAAATTAACATTGTAAGTTTCTTGCTGTTATTCTACATCAACATGGATAATATGTTTTCATGTTTGTTAACATTGAAATGTCAAAAAAAGTTTGCAAAATTTAAAAATTACTTCATACTCAAAATATTCACCTCTAATACACCATCATACCCAACAGTGTAAAATTACATTACAATATCATGGCTAAAAATCCAAAAACCATCTCATTCAGAAAAGAATCTAGAGGTTTGAAGTGCAAAATAAAGAACTAGAAAACAATCTCAAATTACACAGAAGTATCACATATTTTATACATTTTTGTTTTTACCGGCGTATCCTAGAAGGTTGGCTAACATTCAGGGACCTCTCTAGTACTGAAACAATGTAAAATAAGATAAGACAAGGGAAATTCTTCTGCTCGTCATCACATATTATATTACAAAATGTAAAACAAATATAAAAAAAACATAAAAACAGTCACTATAGAAAATATAACAATTTACAAGAAAAATACAATGACTACCATCGATAAAATAATTGAATTACAATTATGATTATTTTTATTATTCTTATCTTATTATTATTATATTATTACTATTATTATTATTATTATTATCATTATCGTAATTAATACAGTTAAAATTATAATTAATATTATTATAAAAAAAAACAAAAAAACAATGAAATGAATTATCTTCTAAACCTCTTGTTGAACTGGGTGATGCCGGAGGAGATAAATGACTTCGCATAATAGTTTGTTTTTGCTCTGAGGATAGCCTCATTCTACTACTTGGATTAAGTTGGTTAATAATAGCATGTATTATGTAAGTCTCATTACAAGGCTTAAGGAGTGGAGATATGTTTTTAGTTGTGAGGAAAATCCTGCACTATCACAGGTTTTGAATCCAGGACCCTGGGATTGGAGGCAAGCACCACCAGGACTACCAGGCTATATCTTCAATACTGATAATCAATGAATGTGTCAAAGACAAGCCAAACCAGTCATTCGTCGCAAATCGTGTTTCAGAGATAATGGCAAAAACATGCTGGAATGTCAACATTTTTGAAATCTATTTTATTGCACCTGTCTCTTATACACATCTAGATGTGTATAAGAGACAGGTGTGGCGAATGGTAAAACAAACTTTTTTGAGAATTTGGTGATGATTTCTGCCTGAGAAATGCCACAACCATTAAATTTGAAGGCTGATTTTCAACGCTTGCAACTTCATAATTAAATGTCGGAATGATTCTTTTATCATTTTATAGCTCTCATTTTACTGTTTAACCGTGCAATATCTAAAAATCTATTTTTTCGACTAGTGACTGGTTTGGCTTGTCTTTGCCACAAATGGGTCCAGGCATTGGAAGATAACTATCTAAGCAATAAAATCAGTATAATACAAAGAATCCTTACCAAGAGTGAGAGAACTCATGTATATTGGTTCAAGAAAATGGCTCAAGAGTGCTCCCTGTAGTCCAAGAACATTCCACCTCGCAATTTTGTCGCTACACGACATAGTACGTAGTCGCTCTCCTCGATTGATTCCATCCCATGTCTGCATATGTTCTCCTTCTATCGGATTTGTTCCTTCACCTATTTAGATAAAATTAATGAAGTGAATTATAATTACACAATGGTGTACTGTATCTACAAGCACCCCATTGCAACACCCTTATTAGAAACTTGCATATTAAAGAAATCACACTCCAGTAGTCAAAATCACCTTAAATTCACTTTACTATACCCCATTATTTAATCAATGATCCCACACTTAACCTTCATGCCAGCCCTCCAGCAAACCCCCCTCTCCACCTGTCAACAGTCCTAGATATGCCCCTGCAATTAGGTTAAAATGTCTTTTTTTAATAAAGGGATTGCAAATTAAAAATACAAGGGAAGAATATGAATGGAAAAATTATATATTGAAATGTTAGTTATGTCCTTAGGCAAGATGCCTTTCTCTACCCAGCAGTGACAACCTGGTTGGCTTGAATACAAATATGATGATTACTACTGGAGCTGCAACATTATGGATTTGTTGAGAGAGCAGCTTAGCTCTGTCGGCTAATCTGGTGGTAGCCACTTTTTGTGCACTGAATTGTGGGGATCTCTAGGTCAACGGTTCTATTCCCATCGCTGCCACTCCTTGTGTACAGCTGGAGGGCTAAAATACAAGTTACAATAGTGCACTATCTTTAGATGAGACGTTTTAAAGCCGTTAGTCCTGTGTGCATTTATGGCCCATGTGCACGTTAAAGAACGCAGTATCCTCTTCGAAAAATAGTAGGGGATTGTCTCCTGGTGTACTGCCCAATCACCACCAAAAGGACCCCACTGGAAATAAGTCTTCTTCCAGACTTTGTGGGCTGTCTTTGGTGTTTACACTGAATATATCCAATCCAACTGTTTCTTTATTTAAGATACAATAATTAAACTGAATTACAATAAAGCTAGAATGTGTTTCTTTTAACCAAAAGAATGTTGAAGAATAATAATTCTAACACTAATATATTGGAAGAATATGGATGGAGAAATTAGACCATTTAAATGTTAATTGTGTCCTTTATATCTCTCTACCCAGAAACAGGTGGATCCCTTGTGGGAATGAATGCTATTTACTTGCTGCAACGTTATAAAATAGTCCCCTAGAGACCCGAGTGTGTGTTGCAAGGTTTGTTCAAATGACTGGGGTAATGACTTAAACTGAGTGTTGGCATTATTCGCTGTAAAAAACCTAAAATATTCTGATAAAAGCACATAAAGAATTTTATATATATTTTTATTGCAGTGTTTGTGCTACATTTTTATTTCTTTATTATGTTTTATTTCTTCATTTAATTCTATGAGTTCTAGAAGTTCTCAATTTAATTTGTTATTCATTTATTTATTTATTTACTCAGACCTACTTATTTCCATTTAGGTTTTATTTCTATATTTTCTTCATTTAATTACATTAAATGTCTCAATTTAATTTGTTATTCATTTATTTACTCAGACCTACTTATTTACATTTATTTTTTATTTTTATATTTTCTTCATTTAATTCCTTTAAAGTTCTCAATTTAATCTGTTATTCACTTATTCATTTATTTGCATTAGGTCTGCACAGGTGCAGTTGTTGTTCTTTGTTTTATTCTGTTGTAGTTCAGTTGTTCAAGTGGCCAGATTGCCTTGTATGCTTTGTAAATCCACCATTATTTAGATACCAGCTTGCATCTTACCAGTATGTTTTATTCAGGATTATTTTACTTTAGACTATTTATTTACCTCAATTTGGATCATTACAAGAATTAAAGGCAAGTAAATGATTTGCTTTACTTGAATTTGGTGTCAATTGTAATATATTTTCTTTTAAAATTTCACTAGTTAAAATATTTTATATCAATAATAATAATATAAACATTTATATAGCGCTTATTACACAATGTGTTACAAATAGGATACACAAGGCATCTGCTCACAGCTTTTAATCAGTAAGAATGATTGAAATTTAAGTATGTGTTTTGAGGGCCGACTTACAGTTATTTAAAGTAGGGGCATAACATATTTGAAGCTATCCAATAGCGTGAGTGAGTTCAATGTGTGGATATCATAGACCTAAGGAACACACCTTACATAAGCTGTCAACTTTTTTCTTTTAAAGCAAATTCTTGAATTGCTAAATAAAATGACTCTAATAATTATATAATGAATTAATCAATTTAATTAAGTAATTAATTTAATTAATCATATGGTATAAAAAGAAACAGAGAGATATCAACAGCCCATCCTAGGTTATGAGTTTGGGTTTAGTAGATGGCATAATATAGGCCTAATGCATACATTTATAGTACTTGCAGATGGAAGCAAGACGCTCACCATTCACATAAAAGTTTGCTTGCATAAGGAAGGGAAACTTATTAAAGATGTATAGCACGAATACTAATCTATGTAGTGAGATAAGGCACGTAACAAGTTAAATTCTTAATTTGTTGGGGCAAGACAACACTATATTGCACTCATAAAAACTGCATCCAATAATAAAATGAGACACAGTTAGAACATAAAATGAAAATCTAGAGACATGTGTTGGTAAACATCAGTAGATAATTGAACACCCTGGCTACTCATATATTCCTATCTTTCACATTCCCTAGAGAATTATATTCGAAAAGCTATCTCCTAGCCTAGATATGCTACAAGTAACGTGTTGCAGTAACGTAAGACACGCTAAAAATAAAAATTATAAAATCTCATAATAGTATGGGCGAGTGTATTATTTCCTAATCTAATAAAAAATATACTTATATCCACAATAAAATATTGGATAGTTTACCAAGCTATGAAAATGAGATGTTATTTATACTTCCTCTAAAAATGTGGTATAGCAGTTAAGTACCAACCTTCAATATAAAAAAATTTGTTCAAATCATATGATATATACAGTTACACAATAATACATTTAAAAGTTTACCAAGCTGTGTAAATCAGACGTCACAATTTATTTCTTCTACAAAATTAACAAATCCTCAAATTTTCATTAAATGATATAATTTTAGTCTACTAAAAAAAAAATGATTTACCAGTTTCTAGCTTTGTTCGTAGCAGACCTTGATTTCTCTTTTCTAGTGTTGGCACATGTTCAGCTTTACCACTGAAATCTAGTTCAGCTGGTGGGCCTTCCACGTTTGGCCCGGTGTCCGAACGAGAAAATTGTGATCCGTCTCCACAAGGAGCCGTACTGATGTAGAGGTGAAAGGTAACATCTTCATGAACTCCAAGCTTTCCAGAGGGCTTCCGGCAAAAAATGGATTGTTCTGGATCCTGCTGATATGCTCGTAACTCATTATACAGGAACCTGGAAAAACAAATAAATGACATTATTTATAATTATTTTAAGATTTACTGTTTGTAGTGAAATTAATTTGGTTTGCGCAGTTTTAAATAAAAAATTCAGTTTGGCTCTCTGACCCATTTATATGTCCACCCCTTGTTTAAATGTTTATTTGTCCAAAATGAATATTTTTTACCACTAATTTTAATTATTTTTTTACACGTTTTCATGAGTTGAAAGGGGAATAGTTTATAGGCCTAGGCCCTTCCTGACCGCGGACTAACGTTTCACCCAACCCTCGGGCCATGAGCTTATCTGCTCGAATCGGTTCGGCCTAGCCTGTCCTGGGTCTATCCTCCGCCGGAAAACCTAGGCCCTAGGCATATGCTACAAGCACTAGGGCTAGGCTCAGGCTAGAAATCCATACACGCATTTCAGAAAATAAGGGCGGAATTCCACACAGATTTTGCAAAAATTTTAGCTAGTTTTTGTGGTATCATACAGTATATATATATATATCTGTCTCTTATACACATCTAGATGTGTATAAGAGACAGTATACTCCTTGAGTAAACAAAATCTCTGATACATTCCATACTGCTAAGTCAAGTTCAGCAAGAAGTAGGCTTGTGGTTATATTGTAGGTGACATGATGTCATTTCATGGATTTAACCTTCAGGAAAAAGTCAGTCCTGCGTCTTAACCAATTAAAAGATTTTATTAGGTTGAAGTTATTTCGTATCCATAGGCAACATGCAATGGACAATACGGGTGGGGGAAAAAATGCACAGTGGAACAAAATTTTCATGAGTGATGAAATGAGGGAAATAACTAATTTCACATGGTACGAAATAAACAATCAAATGACTGGGATCTATTTAGGTGTGTTATATAGGTTAATAGTTCTAAATAAATTCAGGCTCAAACTAAATCTTAACTAAACTAGCTAGAAGTGACTCTTTAAAGGAACACAACACTTTATCATCCTCTTGGGAGGTACACACTTCCACAGGTCGGGTATTATTCACAAACATTAACGACATACGTAAACTCAGATCAATATACAATTATTTTTCAGTATGAAAACAGAATTCTAAAATTACTCAAGTCTACCAGATCATCATAACCCGGGACAAATCTCACATGCAAGTCTCAAGTTCCCATTTGATGATTTTACACTGGGATATAAATTGTTAATTCGTAAAATTTAAAATAAAGGTCTAATAGGCAAAATACATATCATTTATTAGCAATAATATCTGGTTTACCTGCTTTTCAATCTACCATTCATCTATCTATAATTTTACCTATTCATCTCTTCATTCACCAATCTATACATTCATTCATCCACTCATTCATTCCACAGATCACTCATTCATGAATTCATCTATAAACTATAGTCATCTACCTATTCACAACTATCCATTCACAAAATCATATACGTATTCATCTAACTGTAGATATTCCCCATTCCATCCATCCATACATTTACTGGTCTATCTCTCTATTCATGCATCCATTTATCCATCAATTTGTAATCAAATCCGATACTATCCATGCATCCATTATCACATCCAACTACCTGTACATCCTTCCTTCAATTATTGTATCAATTTATCTACCTTTAATCTACACATTCATCAATCCATCCATCAATCATTCAATTCACCCATCAATTCATCCATCCATCTACCCACAGTTGTTGTATTTGCCCTTCATTCATGCATTGAAACACACATCCATCCATTCAACCACACACTTATTCATTCCTTCAGTCATTCAGTCATTCATTCATTCATCAATCTATCCATGCACCATTCATCCTTTTCAGTAATCCTTCTATGTACCCATCCTTCTATTCATTCACCCATTCATCAATCTATTCACCCATCTGCAATCCATCCATCCATATCTCATCTACAGGATGTAGACATGTGGTGAGAGATGATGTTTTGAAGTATAATCTGCAGTGATGCATTACACAAGTACTAAGTCTACTCCAGCCATAAATCAAATAGAATTTTAAGAAAGTCTGGACAAGTTTGACGTGAATTAAGGCAACAATTCATTTTAATTGAATCCTAATTTCAACTACTTTTAATAATAATCATAAACTAAAAAATATGCAGGTAAGGTTGTTTAGGTTTGTCTACTAATCTGATTACTTTCTGATCCTTTGTGTGCATGAGCCTCTTTTTGAGAATAATCGTAGAATCGATGTGAATGCACTGTGCACCTGGGGCTGGCTTTAGCAAATTTGCTTAGCAAAAAAAATCAGCTTAAGTTGGATTTATCAATCATACCTAGCAAAAATGTTTACTTAAATTTGTCTTAATTTTAAGATGAGAAAATTCCTTGCTTTGAAGATGAAATGTTTGTCTTAACTCATTGCACTCACGACGGACATACTGGATTACACTCGCGAGCGCATTAGTCCCAAAACACTGTTTTGTAAATGGTAATCGTACATGCCCACAGTCTTGACCAGAAGTGATAACAGGCCAATGTGCAGAAAAGTTAGGTTTAAGATTTAGACATGTGGAGTAAACAGGACTAGATATTGATAATGCAGTGCATTACCTTCAAACTATATAGGTTTTTTTAGACTCTTGGTTGTATTTAATGTTTATCTCATGCATTAAATATGTTTCTTTGCTAGCAAAGTATTATAGAACCGCGACGACATTCTCTAAGTAACTTTTATTCTACCACCTTTTCTGATTAAAGATACTGAATAGGTTCGCCGTGAGCATGATGTAAGACATCGCACATGTACTTTCCAGTAACATACATCGATCAATATTATAATAACTAACAACCTATAAAATTTAATTTAACAAATTTAAACCACAAAAGACATAGGAAAACTAATTGAAATATCTACTCCACTATCTTTTTATTCTAGGTTACATTGAATGCTATAATACATTATCAATATATCAAAATTGTGTCTTAGTATATACTTCAAAATATTTTTTGAGAAATGGAGACATATTCTAATAATAAATCAATGAATAAATTATGTTTCTTTTACTGCTAAATATCTTTTTAAATAACATGGATCAATCAACATCATAAATTGTGCCAAATATTCAACCGGGATATTTTTTAATCATACCCATTAGCTATAATTTCAATTCTGGCAAACAAATTAGGCCTAGTTCTCGAAAATGTTGAATACAATACATTGCCTTCAAAATATATATGGTAGATAAGATGTTGCTTCATCTCACTCAGTTGTACTTGATATTTATTTCATTCATTTTTATAGTTATAATTTCAATTACTGCAACAAAATAGACTTAAGTAGCTGGAGTTATTTTTTCTTTTGAATTTGTTATTAATAATCAGACAAGTAGTATTTAGCATTCTTAGATATTAACTATAAATATTTACTCCAAATTATTTAAACATTTACAGTTAATAAACAACAGAACAGAGATAATGGCATATATTTATTTCAAAAGCTTTTGTCACTATTGCAACTTCAGGTATAATATGAAAAGGCTATGTAATGCATAGAAACCAATCTGAGAATAGATAACACAGAATGTTTACATTTCAATAGGTATCAAAGAATGAATATAGGCTGATGATGACCATGGATATTTCATCGGATATTTTGTTTATTAAAATTATTCTTTCCTAATAATTTCTTAGCTACCTGGGGAGCCATTTTGTTTCAAAACTCTAGTTTAAATTAGTCTATATTTTTTCCACAATAATAAATCAAAACTTATCGATTTCAAAATAAAAGAAAATGAAAATGATAGTCAGAAAAATGTAGGCTGCACAACTGTAATCCAACTTAATTTGTCTTCCTTTCAAATTGACAATCATAATGGTAAAATTAATGATCAAATTGATGAGAATAATGAACATACAATAAAATAGAAACTCATTAAGGCATTTCACGGAGGTGTTTTTAAATTATTTACTCTATTGTCATAAACCAACAGGAAAATTAATGAGAGAAAAATTTACAAAAGAAATTTGCTATCATTAGATAATTTAAACAGAAAATCTGTCCCTTCAGACATTGACCCTTGGGAAATCCATAAATGACCATATAAGAAGGCTGCTGATTGGTGGAGATTCCGAACTTCAAACTGAAGTATCAACTGTAAATGGCAGTTAAATCTTACCTGATGAACGCCCGTCTAGTGATGATCTCTGCATGGGAATCATTGACAGTCAAACCTTCCATACTTAGCATATCGCCCGTCACACATCGATTACCTGCAATAGATATCATCAATTACTCATTATTATATCATGACTAGTTAAAGTTTCTCTTGAAATCGAGAAAGATGTATAACTGTCATTCCTACACAAAAAAAAATTTTCACATAGTGTATATACAATGATAACCTTCTGTTCAGCTGACAACAGAACATACAATAATAATAGAACATATACTGTACAATTCACACCCTGTACATTCAAACACAGAGCCATTTAATTCAAATTAAAAACAGATTCACAATTGCAAGTTCTCATGTTAAGAACAGACTATGTAACTCACTGCACATTCACACTGAGAGCCATGAGCCCCCTCGTGCGCAGACTTTTTTGATAATTTGAGGTCTAAATCGTTTGTGAAAATGTAATATCAGTGGCCGATACATGAATTAAAAAAAGAGGGGTCCAAGGGAGGAAAACTTACAGATGGAGGGGCTAAACCACCTCAGCCCCACCATGGTTGGAGCTAAGGTAAGAAAATTTGTTATTATGACAAAACATTTTTGTAGATCGATCTGTTCCTGACAGAAAGGTTTGTGGAATAATCTTCACTTGATGTTTTTTGGACTAGTGGTACACGCTCTTGTTTGATGAATTAGAGGTGTCTATAGTTGAAAACTACTCTGATATTGGTCCCCGACGGGGAAGCATAGCCCCCCCCCTCTGGCGCCACCACTGATATGCATGCAGGGTGTGATGAATGCATTCCCGGCCTTAAATCAGAATAAGTCTGCATTAATTGTCAGACAGGTGAAACCCATTATTACAACATGAATCATGCCAAAAAACTCATTAGTAAACCAATTCAAAATACAAGATATCAGATCAATTTTATCAGCTAGAATACAGAAGCAATCTGCAAGTTGGTGCAGCTACCTCATGACCAAATTGCCAGAACATTTTGGCCAACCCAGATCAAGGCTAATCCAGGAAAATGTTAATACGTTACAATGTGATTAGTCAATGGCCAAAATTTGACAACATCAAACTCTTTGACAGATGACATAAAGAAAGATATTTTTCATTACACAATTTGAAATTAAGTGATATAATGCCATCATGCTCATGCATGGTCACACTGTATCACAGATTTTAGTCAATGAAAATGACCAATGCCAGATTACAAGACTGAACAATGCTGAATCCGACTTTGCCTTATACCAGAATGCTGATGCCAAATTTGTCAAATGCCGATAAAACAGTCAAATCAAACATTTTTTTTTTTTTTGGTAGTAATGTCTCGGTGCTAACAAGTAGAATCAGTCACATGTTATCTAATAGGAGTTTTATTTCGAGATTTAAAAAATGGTAATTAATTGTCTACAGGCCAACTTTTGTATTGTAAAGCCCTGTTCAGTCTATCAAATTTAATTCGCCAAAAACATGTGACATACCAAAATATGGTCATGATGACATCACATCATGACCATTTATAGGCACATCATGACTATATATGGGCATACAAGAGTTTTTTGTCAAAGAAAATTTGATAGTGTGAACTGAGCTTTTGGTTCAACCCTGTTAAAATATTGTGTAGCATCTTATACTATTATGTCTTTATTTAGTAAACGGAAACTTGACTTTCCTCTTAATTGAAGAAACAGATCATCAACCTAAAAATTATGCTGATACATTATTCTGGTTTTTTTTCCACCATTATTGGGTTACCAGACCATTTAGATTCAAGGTTGTAGGCTAAGTATGCCCGTGATACTTTTAATTTTTAATGATCCACAAGGAATTTAGGCCATCTGCTTATTAGAATGTTCATATCATACTTTTTGTCTTACTAATGCAGGTTATTCATTAACAGTCAACTTAACTCCTCTCATTGAGAACCTTTTGTGCAACTCAGAACTAAATTCTCCCATAAGGATTTTCTTGTACAACTCAACAGCACATTTTCCATTTCAAATATTTGTTTGTAACTCACAACTACATTCTTTACTAAGAACCACCTGCACAACTCAAATCTTTTTTCTTAGCCAAGAAACTTACGTACAACTCAAATGCACATTCTTGCATTGAGAAACTTTTGTGCAACTCGCAAATACATTCTCGCAATGAGAACCATTTCTCCTAATCACAACTACATTCTCACTAAGGATTTTTGTTTTTTGCAACTCAAATGCACATACTCTCATTGAGAGTCTTTTGTGTATTACTCACAACAACATTCCCACACTCAGAACCATCTCTGCCATTCAGAGATACATTCTCACAGGATTTTCTTGTCCAATTCAAATGCACATTGTCACATTGAAAACCTTTTATGTAAACTCACAACTAAATTCTCACAGTGAGAATATCTCGCATGCCAATCACAGATACATTCTCACAGGATATTCTTGTGCAATTCAAATGCACATTGTCACATTGAAAACCTTTTGTGTAACTCGCAACTACTTTCTCACACTGAGAATCATTCATGCAACTCAAAGTTAAATTCTCTGCTAAGAAATGTCTGTACACCTCAAGTTAGCATTGAATTCTCAATTGTGTACACTTTACTGCATATTTAACAGCAGGCATCAAAATATTTCTTCATTAAAGAGAAGAAAAAATGATCCAAAAATGCTGACATTCCAAGACACACATTTCCTTACATTTTTTTTTCATTATGTGAAAATTTAGATGCAGGAACAGATGTACTAGAGCTTTCAAAGAAATGATAAGACTAAAGGGCCACCGAAGTACAATAGACAGTCTAAAGATCATCGGGACAGACAACCCATCATGGAATAATACATTCTGCTTCGTGTGACACACTGCATGAAACTTTAAAACGATCAACAATTGACGTTTAAAACGTCAGGTAGGCAGCATTTGTTTTTAGTCGAATATCCAAAAATATCTTCACCATGCATGTATATCGTAAATGATATAAGTAAATGCATTGGAGGGTGAAATAGTATATCTCTGTAATTCACTTTATCTAGATAAAGTAATCAGTGAACAGACATAACGAAATGCGCTTCAACGCGAGGACAAGTTTAAGTATCGTAATATCTTTCAAATTTTGCCCCGAGGTATGTTCTTCTTTGTGTTTGTCATCTCATTCAATATGTCGAGTTAACTCCGCAATTACTGCATCAAAGCATGCATCGAAGGCAATTCTTTTTGCGCATTCATGTTCCGATAACTAAATCACATATTAGAGGCATACGGAAGTATATGAGTGGGTTTTATGATGTTGGGAAACCATTACTTACATTGAACCTACTACCTTTTGGAATAAAACCAAATTCTCGGATCTATTTTATAGCTTTAATGTAATTTTTTTTGTATGGTCTGTACAGTTTTATTTCAAACTTGTACCGGATTCCAACGACAATAAATGTACTAAATACTAACAGGGATATGTGTTTTAAAATTTCTCAACCTAGATTCACTGCTTTCACACAACTAATTACAAAGTTTTCTCTAATGTGCAATTGACATGCAGATAGTGAAGATACGCTTGACGCCCAAGTGGGAGATAAACTGTGCCCCATTATCTTGTGCACAGATTTGTTAAATGTCTCTATCTGGAGTATCTTGCGGCCTTGTTCCTTTCTGAGATGTAGAGAGATATCTTTGGTATTATAATAAGAATGTGCATTCTCAAAACTGAAATATTCTTGCAGGAAAAAAACATCCTTGGTAAAATTTGTTAATATTTAGTACATTTCTGTTGTGTGAATTAGGAATTAAAGAATGTCAATTGAATTGAATTTCAGAAATGAAAATGGGTCTTGGATTGGTAGCTCTCTTGTTTAACCAAACCATTCAACTGACCTAATCATTAAGAAACCTGAGTGAACTATTCTTAATTAATCCAAGCACTTTGACTACAGCAATCTAGCCCTTAGGTGAATGTAGGACCATAAACCACAAGAGAAAAACCCTTCTTCAACCCCTGAGGTGAACACGGGCAAATATATCATCTAAAGTTGTATTATTTTAATAATTAATAATTATTACAGCCATGGATACAGTATGTCTCTAGGTAACAAACATGTCCAAAGTACAGTACTAGGTTAATAATACCTGACGGGATATATATTCACCTAAGTAAAGTACAGTAGGAGTTGAATTAGTATCGATAATAATAATTCCTATTAAATAATTATTCCATATAACTGATAATCATTGTTTAAAAAATAAAATATAAAGTTGTAATCGTTCCCTTAGATACAGTAACTGTTTGTTTATGTAGCGCCTTTCTTCCCTGGTCATTTGGTCCACATGCTTTAAGTGTTGCTGCTGCAATCAGCGCAGGAGCAAGTAACCCCACGAGGTACCCATTTAGACTCCTAGGTGGAGAGAAGCAATGCAAAACACAAGTGAAATTAAGACTCAGCACGGAATTGAAACCTTGACTGTTCCAGCTGCACTAAGCTGGCTTTATAGTTTCTATTGCAAAATTTGGGGAAACTCACAAATTCAATCAAGATAGTGAATTGCTCAATTCAAAGAATCAAAAAGAGTTATGAACTTAATTATTTATAAGTTTATTAAATTCGATTTGTGACATTATTCAAGGCATTAGAGGATCAAGGCTATTTCTGTATCATTTTTTTAAATAACGTCTTGTTGGGACCATTAAGACCAACACTACACGTAATAATAGGCTTTGCCTACGATGAAGATACGAATTGTTGTGTTGTTTTTGAAAATTATCAATATTAAATTCAATACATGGTAATAAATATATTCATATCACATATTTAACCCACAATCCATTAAAATTGAAGGGCCAAGTCTTACGTTAAAGAACATATACAGAAACTATTTCTTCATTGAAGACTGAAAATACCAACATATTCATTGCGTTTAAAAAAAATGTTAACTTCTTTAAATGTCGACTTTTGAATTATTTTTAACCAAATTAACACTCTCTAATTATAAAATCTATCCACACTGATGTACTTAACCTTAAATTTGCCTTACGTTTATCTGTTTTATTTTAACATGAAGTATCACAACCAATATTAAGCTAATCTCACTAACGCCTCTATTTTGTATGTGTGAAATTTCATTACATTACAAACACTCCAAGACCTTACCTTTCATACAACTTAGAGCAGAAATAAAATACATGAGAAAAACAAGTTTAGACAGAATCTAAGCCAAATATAAATAATTTAAAGAATCTCGAAATGTACTAGATTCCCCACAGGCTCAATGTCACTTTGAGTATTAACATCTCATCGAAAACCATTAAAAATATCCGACAGAGTTCAATATCAATCTCTCATCCACCACTACCAGATAAATAATATAGGGAAAAAAGCCTAAGCAATTAAAATATAACATAACACATGTTTGGATTGATTAGTGTATACAAATTAATAAAATCCCCCAGTGCATGACACAAACACAAGGCAACTGCTATGCATTACGTGCATATCTCACTCATAGGGGTTTCATGTGTCACTTATAATTTCATTTTTATGATATAGTAGCACCTCTCACACATACACACAAAATGGTATAAATTCTGGAATGAAAACATAAAAAAGAAAAAGTGTAATTAGGTCGTTTAACACTTAACAGAAAACCAGGCCTTGAGCTTCACATAAGTTATTCATTTCTTATTTAAACTGGGAAACATGTTTAAAGTTGCTATGATCATATATCGCACTGTATGCAGTTGGTGTATCTAAGTGTCTTGAAATGGAGTTGAGGGGGGGACGCAAAGTAAGTAGGCAGGGCTCGATGGTTAGGTGAAGGGGTGCTATTTGTAGCTCGCAAAATAAGGTGAGCAACTGTATACAGGATAAAAATTGTTTGCGTTTGTAGGGATAAATCCTAATCTTGAAATGGGAATGCAACAAACTTTACCACCAAGACATTGCTTCAGTAAAACATTTACTTAGGTTTAAACATAGAAAAATCCATTTTAAGCCCCCTGGTAGTCTCAACTGCACATGATTATGTCAAAGGTCAAGTATCCTTGATACAACTTACACGATATTTGCATATTTCTAAATTGTTTTTACTCAACAGCTGCTAATCTTTACTTCATGGTAAATAGTAGCTAAATACTGCAACCACTATTGAATAATTTTCAATAAATAAAACTATGAAATTCAGATCAGATCAACATAGGCCTGGCTCTAAAATAGTATGGTTTTTTTTTTAAAGTGACCTGACCTTTGGCATAGATGCACAGTTGAATTTGCGTAATGGCTTATTGTCACCTTTTGACCAGAACTGTTTTGGTGACTCTGCAGGGGGTTTAGATTTACACTTTCGGAACACACAGAAGACAGACCCTGCATGTATAGCCATAAAGTAATACATTATGATGTATTTGAAGCATTTTTACAACACACTAACCTGTTCCTAAACTAACGACCACGCCGTCATCATCGTCGCCCCGACGCATTATGAAGGATGCAATTACAGATCGACCTCCAATGCTTTCTCGGATGTCTGCTGCTAGGTCACTATATTTTTGATGAGCCAATCCAGCTATCTTGTCAAAGAAAGTTGAGTTTGGCCCAACTGGCTAGAAGAGACATAAGTAACAAAAATATTAATTATTATTTGTTTAATGCAAAATGATGTTTGGAAGAATCAATCTAGCAGTGATAGTGCAATACATTGTCAACAATAACCTTTATGTTTCTAATTTACTGTATTTCATTCTTATAAAGTAGTTTGCTAATTACAATATTATACTCCAGTCTATTGACAAGAGGACCTGGATTCCTGGAATACGAACATACAGTACCATACTACAACCCTGTAAATCAGGGTTTGCAATTTAATATTGAGGATTTATTGTGTACTAGTTTTATTAATTTTTTTATTATTCCTTCATAGAATTTGTGTAAAATATCCTATGAGTTACATGGTATAGAATAGGGGCGGATCCAGAGACTGTCTCTTATACACAGGGGGGGGGGAGACTAAAAGTGAGCCGATCGAGATAACACAACCCCAGGGGGTACGAGGGCATTCCCCTGCGAAATGTTTGTTTTCTAGAAGCTCGAAAATAAATTCTGAGGCAATTATTTTTTTCTTTTTCCTCTTTCTTCTTTTTTTGACTTTCCAAAAAGGGGGAGGCCGGGGGCCCCCGGGGGCCCGGGGGCCCGGGGAGGGGAGGGGCCGGGCCCCCTAAATCTGCTTTGGTAGGATAACAGACAGAATTTCAACATTCCCTACTTTACCATCTACTTATTGTTACAAATTTCATTGTTCACTTGTGTGATTGCTCAGGTTTCTTGATTTTTGATTATATAGATTGGTAGTGTAACCACTGGGGTCCAAGATTTTTAGGGGCCTTGAAATATTAATCAGCATTTTTTGGCAGAAACTAAGCCTTCATAAGGTCCCTTAGTGTGCAAACATGTAAAAATAACTCAAAAATATGCCTTTAAAAGGTTAAGAACGTAGAGTGGACAAGGATTTACCCTCTACTACACGGCAGTGGGCATACCACTAAATATAGGTGCTATGAATAAATTTTAAATACAGTTATTCTACCATACATTATATATTATTGTGTATTGTAAAATGTAATTTTATTTTTTAAAAGCGATCAGCAGAATGCTTTGATAAGGAAGTTATTACAAGACACGATACTGCAACATTCAATCAAATGCATTCTAGCAACAGTGATATTATTGGATTGCATTGTTCATTCGTCATCGACAAATAAACATGCAATTAGGTGGTGTAATTCTCCAACAAAAAGTCTAGAATATTGAAATACATTACTTATTGTGAAGTCTGAGGTCTATGCTCATTGCTTTCATATAGAGAATTACATTCACCACACAACAATACATTACTATAGATACAATATTATAATCTTTTAGAATAACTTATGTTACATCTACAGCATGCTTTTAGGGCCCATATTAAATATTTTGTATTGCAAGACTGACTCAACTCTGCAAGATCACCATTTTATTTAGGTTTTGCTAATTGTATATTATATTTTGTAGTTCATGTTATTACTCTGTATTTTGTGCAAATGAATATTGATAGATTGATTAACATACTGTATACTCAAAAATGATGATGACTTTTAAAACAGAGAATGTTTTAATCTGGTAATGTGTACATAAACAATACTAATATGTAGGGGGTAATAATAAAAACATATTACAGTAGAACCCCTCCTTTGGGACACCCCTATTAAGGGGACACATTTTTTAGCTGGGAAGTGAGGGAAATGTATCTTTTCAACACTACGGCCAACCCCTATTCGATGGACAGTACACCCCTATAATAGGGGACAACTTTTTTGGTCCCGAAGGTGTCCCTCAATAGGGGTTCTACTGCACTTTAATGACAAATTGTCAGGTGTTGAGCTAAATTTCTTGGAAATATAAAGTACTTGAATATCTTACTTTGTATAGTTAATTATATACTTTCAATTAAAATAAAAGCTCTGTGTACACTATTAAATTGTGTGGCAAATTGATATGATGTGCATGATAATGTCATATTACATCCAAATATGGGCAATGCCTGCATATCACATTTATTTGTCACATAAAATTTGATGTGTAGACAGAGCTTTAAAACGAGAATATATTTTTCAAATATATATAAACAAATACATAATAACTCTGTTCCTGTATTCAATGTATAGACCATTAACACTGCTCCTTTATTGCTTGCAAAAACCTTTAAATTTGCTAGTGATAAATTTGTCTGAATAAGAATTGATACATTTTTTATACTTTAAAAGGGGCAATTTTTGTGCTATCGCAAGTATTACAAGCAGAGTCCTCAATGGTAGACCAGAGCGGATATAAATAAATAGAAAGCGAGGTTCAACAGTAGCTTTGATTAGACATTTTATTACTACTTAGTTTCGTACCACACACATGGTGTGACACTCTTTAGATAAAACTGCCTAGGTTAGTTTTACATATATAACTTGACACTTTCAACCAACACTAAAATTCCTAGGAAAGGTAAATTTGTATTAACTTCTTATGAATTTGAGAATCATAAAATTTATTAGAAGCCAAGACTAAGGTTATACATAGCTGTTGCTATTTCAACTGAGATCGTTTCTCCTACGAAATGAAAATTATGTTTTTATGAATGTATTTTGTTATATTGCACAGCATCAGTGTTTTGGCGAATGACAGTTGGCCTCTTCAGAGAGACCTATCTGATATTAAAGGCCCCTCGGGTAAAATTTGATGAAGTAATGAAAAATGGCTTTTGATAAGATGAAACCAGCTAAACATAAAACATAATTTTTAAATTATAACTTTAATTGTAGAGAATTAATGGAATTTTAATGAGAAGTCTATGGCATGCATATTTCAAAATTTTATATTCACTGACGATAATTCTATTATAATTTTTGTTTTGTAGAATTGAGATGCCAACAACATTAAAGCATTATCACTGTCAGACAGATGTATTATTACAGTTTTAAACTTGAAAAAAATTTTTCTCCATTCAAGTCCTTTGTTAATGTGTTCTAATGAACAATATAACTTTTATAGCGTTAAAATCATAAATTTTAAATTTTTAGGTAAACGTAAGATTTAAAAAATCTTATTGCCTAATAAAATTAGAAAATTCTTTAGCAACAATACAGACTAATATAATATAAAACAATTATCAGAGTCATATTTTACAGCCAAATTAAAAACATGCTACTATACTCAGACAATTAATGTATATATTAATATTATTAATCAGTAGTTAGGGAACTAACTGGTGAATTATAACATTTTATTAATTTTAACCAAAATGTATTTTATGGTTTCAAATTTAGAATCTATATAAAAAATAATATACCATTCATAATTTGAAACAAGGGAATAATTTTGATTTCACTGTCTGTAATATCAAGTAGAACCATCAAGCTGAAATAATAAAATTAAACTGTGTCTGGCAACAAACCTTGTTTAATTACACTCAAACTTGCCCTTCCAACTCACGGCTAATAATGTGGATTTTCCAAATTCATTTACTTTACACAGAGAAATCTTGGTTTGTTTAATTTAAAAACAAGTATTTCTTTGATGCCGAGTGAGTCATTGTCCCTCGAGTCTAACTAACATTTGTTTATATTCATAAACTCAATTTCATGATCTTACAAAAAAATCATTCTACATTATGGCAAATTCATGCGTTGGCAATTAACCTTCTAACCATGCCATAGACTGTGTGTGTTTGTCCGGGACCTTCCATAAAATAGATGAAGTCCCAACTATAGATGTGTCAAATACAATGACAGCTGTTTGCAAAATTTGATTGACAATGTGTGAATTTTTAAGTATTTTCTTTGATTTGAAAATTACATGTTTAAAAATTTAAAGATTCATGAATAACGTTGTTAATGCTCGTGAACAGCAATAAATGACAAATCGTTGTGATCTTCCTGAAATATAGGCCTACAAATTTGTACGAGTCATAATGAGTGACAAAATGTAAATGTCCGACAACTTCACTATAAACTCATCTTTTCCCAGATGTGTTCAATTTTTCTAAGCAAAGTAATTTCAGTAGGCTTTCTGCAGGGTAATAGGTGAAAACATTTTTTCCCATTTTAAAAAGAAATGTGATCATTCAAAGGTGTAATTTTTATCTGAAATTATATTCAACAGAGGAGTCAAGTAGAGGTGAGGAGTAGGGATTAGGTCAAAGGTTGAGGAATACAATTGTGATGAGATGCATACAATAGTGGAAAGAGGGATACAGTTTGGAAATACACTACTAGGGTAAAGCATAGTTAGTGTAAATACCAAAATTAAATCATTGAATTTTTAGGAATGTTTTCTTATAATTGCACATTTTATTGATGTAATACAATCATATTTTTCATGCACTTTTTGAATAAATAAAATGAAACAAAAAATAGTGGGATTTCTAAAATAATATATTCCATTTAGTTTAACCCCAAACCCCACACCCCTCTACCATAAATTGCAGCAACCTACTTACCTGTAGAACAGGGGGTCCATTTCGTTTTGGCTTATACATGCCCTCTTTCATCAGAATACGTAATGCATAATCAGCCGCTTCACGTCGCGCCTCCTTCTTGTTCTTTTGTTCAGCGGGAGGAAAAAGACGCCCTCCCAATTTAACACGATACGTGAATCTGTAAAAGCGAAGACGGATATATTTAGTTTCCAATTTGTTTTTGTCCAAACATAAGCAAAAAACTGTTTTTAATTAAAAAGTTTTTTTCAAGGCAGTTAAGGCACAGTGGTTAAGATGCTTCCCTTCCAATTACAAGATCCTGAGTTCAATCCAAGGTTCTATGAGAATCAATTTTTGCTTGAATGATATTGTGAATGACCATCATGATAAACTATTAGTTATTTGAGAATTTATCAAATTAAGTCTGACATTTCCAGTTTCTTATTACAATTCATTTCTTCAGTTGGTTAATATTTTTGAGGCAGAATTATCTCATTTTGACAGTCCATCATATTGGCTATTAACTCTTGCTTAATTCTAGAGATAGACAAAATTATCCATCTTTCAATCTAAAGTTGAAAGAGTCGGAGAGAATTTTGTAAATGCTACGATTTCTGCTTGAAAATGACAAACCACATGGGAACAGGTGATTTGTAGCAATACATTTTGCATAGTTTTTAGTGAAATTTATCTAAAACTGAGACCAATTTTCGAACAACATGAGTTGTGTCATCCTAATTTGTTTAATTATCTAAAAAAATGTAAAATAAAAAGGAGTTACTTTCTTTTTGCAAAGCTTAATCTTTTGTATGGTAGAAAATTATATTGACCATGATAAAACTATTAATATAATTTGAGAATACTGTAAATCCCCTTAAAATAATGGAATGATCCATCCCATGTAGAAGATGTGTTCCCTATCAGTGCCATAATTCTCTATGCCTTTCGATTTCTCAATTAAGTTTCACAATATGTTATTGACTATTTATGAGAATCTTATTTTTAAGTATTAATTATTTAAAAAATTCTGATCACTCAGGTAGAAATTGTGAATAAAAAATTCAAAAGAATTACATCCCGTCCATCAATAATTCTATAAGTTTTTTTTTTATTCATGAGGCTCATCAACCATCACTCTCCTCATCTCCTGTGTATCGCTTATCACCCTTTCATAATTCAAGGGATTTTGAAAATGGAAGATTATTCCCAAAAAATTGAAATTACCGGTAGTTTCTACTGTAAATGCTGCTACTGTTATCAAATCATTCCGTACTGGGCTACTTAGATGCTACAACAGCTTGCAATGACTGTGATGGTAATCGGTAGTTGTGCCAGAGATTGAGGACCAACATCCCGATGCGACACCCACCTCCCACCATTTTGCAGTAAAGTTAAAGAATGGGACATCTCTAGATACTTGAAAATGGCACTCTTCAGCTCGGTTTCCATAGAATCGCTCACCCTATCGGCGACAGTCGGCGGGAAGGTTGAACCTGGTTTAGCTTTGCCGATTGCGTTGCAGATGAATAAGGGTGCATTGCTAGCTGCCTCGACGCAATCGAGAAGGCACCCCGATTCATCTGCAACGCAATCGGCACAGTTGAACCAGGTTCAACCTTCCCGATGACTGTCGGTGACTGTCGCCGATAGGGTGAGTGATTCTATGGAAACCAAGCTTAAAATTGTAAAATTGCTTTTTTAATGCACTGTTCCCTGAAATATGCTTCCTCCCTGATAGGGATCCAGGGTTAGCCAACTGGGGTCCTACACTACTAGTGTTAATGCTACTGATGTTACAGTTTATTGGTGCTAAGGTACTTCATGAGTAAGCCGAATGCTAATGCCACTAACCCCGGTATTCTTAAAACGAACTTTAGTCGTAGTTCGAGCTAAAACTTTAAAATTACGTCATTTCGTATTCTTAAAACGAACTTCGACTAGCACTACGACTAAATGACGTGAACCTCGACATTGGTTAGTTTGATAGTCGTGGCTTGCCAGTCGTCTTCAGTTGAACTAAAACTAGGACTTGATTTAGTCGCAGTTAAAACTTCGACTACATTGTTTGTGAATACAAATTGAAGTTAAAGATACAACTAGCACTAAATGAAGTTCTAGTTCGAAGTTCGACTAAAGTTTGTTTTAAGAATACGGGCGTAAGTGGTACTAAATTAAATGATACAGACGATGATACTTATGCCACAACCATTGGTGGTACTGTATTGGACATTATATGTTCCTTCCATGTGGCTCTCTGTAACACAACTTTGTGACAAAATGGACTACAGTCTCAAACTCTCTATCAAAACATAAATCAAATTTTTAAGTGCTTATAAATAAAACGTTAAACAAATTATCTCTCTGAGCCTATATTTTTTGAGTAAGTTTTTTTTGTTCACTATTGTAAAGAAATTTTGCAGGAGAACCACATTTATTAAACAAGCTTTGCTTCTAGTGTTTCACTTGCCACTCTTTTACATTTGATTTTTATGCTATTCATAATACAGCTATTGCTACAGTATGCTACAGCTAATGCTATTGCAGCTAATGCTATTGGTGCCAAAACAAAAATATTGATGCTACAGAAGAAATTTGAATCAAGTGGTAATACACTAAACTTAATTAACTGTTGCACAATAACTACTACTACTACTTGGAATTAACTGCTCATTCTGTATATAAATAGATAACTTCCCCTGTACCAAATGAGGTTTTGTGCTTAGGGAATGGAGCATTACACTTCAACATGATACATTACGAATAATGAAGAAGGCGCTGGAGGCAGGTAAAGGCAATAATACTTGATAATGAGGTAAGTCCTGTATTGCATGTATTACAATCTTCAATGTTATCTTGCTGAGTAGAGATACATATGACGTACATTGAGTAATATCAGCTCAATATAAGTTCATCAACATGGATCATTAATATTATCTTATTTTATTGACAGTAGAGAAACATTATATCTTTCAAATATAGTTTGCAAGTCAATATCATAACCATTACAATCTTGATCTTCAACATTACCAAACTTGTAAGATGAACAATGATGTTAATTATCACCAACACCATTTTGATCATCACAATTATCATTATCACCATTATAATTATCATCATCCACAAACCTACCACCATTATCATCATCACCCTCACCACCATCATCGTCAATTGACAGCTGATGTTACCCCAAAGTGACAAAAGTTACTGAGAAAAGTCATTGACTCCAACAGGTAACATTTTTCTAATTTAATCATCACCATCATCATCAATACCCTTATTCTCATCACCATCTTTATCATATCATCAACATCCATATCTTTATCATTATCATTATCATCAAATTCAATTTGAAACATTTTTCAATAACTACTCATATAAAGAGATGCATATCAGCAAGGTATATTTCATCAAGTTCATCATGTATTTAAAAACGTGGTTGTATTGAATGCAGAGGAGCCTTACCTAGGATTGTGTGATGGCCCGCATTCCTTGACGAGCGCAATCTCATGGGGAAGCTGACGAGATTGCGCATACTCTGTCAAAGCACTGATTGGGTTCTTTTGAGTGTAGTCAAAACGTTCTTTGTCAATCTCCATGGATATTTCACCAACCTCCATCGGCATTGAAAGATCCTCACTTAGGAGACCAGAAGTGCTCATATGGTGTCCTCCCATAATACTCTTGGTCTCCGATGAAGCCTTTCCTTCCGGTGTGATCTGCCACGTTGGCGGACTTTCGCTGACTTTTCGTGCCAGGCCTTTCTTCTGTAACCCGTACACTGTAGGGTTGATTTCCCGACAGACTGTCAACCCAACTGCTCGAACCAAATCAGATGTCGATATGGTATCAACTGTGCTTAGTGTCTCCAAAATTTTTTGTTCCATATTTTCTTCCTGAGAATCCATAGACTCCTGGATCAACTGGTTACTGCTTCTAGCAATTATATTATTGTTACTGTGGCTGTGTAGCGCACTACTTGAAGTAGCAACTGATACTGTTATGGGACCAGGTCTTTGACTGAACCCATTATTAAAATTGAGCGGACCGTTCCGTAACGTGGGCGGTAGATCTCCAATGGGAACACTTCCCTCGTCAGTAACCTGCTTCCGTCCAGAGGGTGTGATTACCCACAACGGCGGAGAATCCTTCACCTTTTTAACTAGTCCATGCCGTTGCATGTTGAATAGAGTCGGGTTGATCTCCTTTTTTCTCTGCAGTCCGACAGCTTTGGCCAGTTCGTTGGCATGTATAGCGTCAGTCTGTGCTGCTAGCGAGTGCAAGAGCCTCCAGCTCAGTTGATCATTAACTTGCATAGTAACCGTTGCAGGAGTTGGAGAAGTACAATTCTCCTCTTCATTTTCATGGCTGGACACCTCACTATCCACTCTGTCAGAACCGGACGAACTTCGTCTAACATGCACATCTTCTGTTGTGTTTGTTGTAGCACCATAACCAACTGAACTTTGACCCGGTCTGTTTTCTTTAACTCCATCTTGTTTCACATCCCATTTTGGAGGAGATTCTGAAACTTTTTGAATTTGTCCGCGTTGACGCATCTTGTATAACATTTGATTAGCTTCCTTCTTGGTTTGAAAACCAAGAACTTTGATGATTTCTCGTGTCTCCATCGGCCCATTGTTCTGCTGCAAGACATCAAGTACTTGGTCCATACTACGACCACTCATTGCTGGTACATGAATCAGCAAAGAACCCTGTAACATAAAGAAAATAAAATAAATTTGTAGCAATATCAATAGAAAAAGTACAGTATGTATTAAAATATTAAACAGTCTAGCAGCAGTAGCCTAGCTCAGCAGCAATAGAAGAGGTAGCAATAGCAGTAGTAACAACAGAAGCAGTAGCAAGAGCAGCAGTAGTAGTAACAGCAGTAGTAGCAATGCAGTCCCGTAACAACATAAGCAGCAGCAACAGCAGTAGTAGCAACAACAAAAGTAGTAGCAATGCAGTCCAGTAGCAAGAACAGCAATAGCAATAGCAGTAGTAGCAACAGCAGTAGTAGCAACAGAAGTAGTAGCAATGCAGTTCAGTAACAACATAAGCAGCAGCAACAGCAGTAGTAGCAACAGAAGCAGCAGTATGTTAGCTCAGTCAGTAACACTGATGGTAGATAACTGTGTGTGCACTGAACTATGGAGATCTTTTTAGATCCTGTAGTTCAACTTAATTGCAGCTCTCTTTGTGCTAAATTGTTTTTAAATAATTAAATATTAAATTATATAATTTACTTGGCCTATTGCTTATTCAATATAGAATAGTATGAAACAAAAAATAATGATCTGTGCTACAGCGTTTTTAAATAACTAAATATTGAATTATATAGTTTACTTGGTCTATTGCATATTCAATATATAATAGTATGAAACAAAAAATAATTATCTGTCATAATGTTAAATGTTTCTCTAAATTAATGCTACCAGGAACCAGGATGATACTGAAGTGATGTTGGACTGATGGCATTATGAATTGGACAATGAACAATGGAAACTGATAAATAATAGTGGTCCAGGATAAACAATTTAAAGAATATTTTGTCATGATGTTACATATGCCTCCAGTGGCAGAGAAAACATTAGACAACAATGAAACAAACTCTATTAAAAAAAGCAATGGAAGTTTTTTTTTTTATACTTGTTTACTGTCAAACTTATTGCTAGATTCTATGGTTTAATATATTCTTTAGATTAGACCACGACTTACTGTCAACAGAAAGACATTAATGCTGAAGTCATACACACATTCAATAAAATAAAATGAAACATAGGTAATGGGTTCATAACCTTTCTAATAAGATGGGAACTGACAAATTTACAATTATCAATAAGGAATAAACTTCACAGATATGCACCATTGCAGCAAACATTATGTGAAAGGATAAAATACAACTGTCAGTTTGCTGAATAATTTATCCATCTCCGCATGTCTGGACTCAAGTTAATGGTTCACATACATAATGAGTTGATGGTGCATTCATCATGCATGGGCTTATCTAACGCTAGGATTATTCATGCTCCTACTGTAGGTTGATCATGGCAGAGTTTTAACCAGGGGCATTTACAGTACAACATTCAAGCATTTACTTTTTTCAAAGTATTTTAGTATACAGTAGGTAGGTAATGCAAGTACCGGTACTTACAGTATGTTTACATTACAAAACTGAGGCCTAACATAGCCAAGCGCCAGAATGGTGAAATGGTTGCCAGATCCCTTGGGAAATTTCATTTAACACGTTCTTAAATCCTATTAAATAAATGTATTCAGATTAATCCTTAGATCATCATTAGCATCGGTTTTCTGTAAGATGGCTGTTTCATGGCTGTTTCTAAAGCCCTATCCAAGCTATCAACTTTTATTTGATGAAAAAAACTGTTGTATGCCCATATATAGTCATGATATACCTATATATGGTCATGATGTGATGTCATCATGACCATATTTAGGCATGTCACATGTATAACAATCTTGATAGGGCTCAAACACAAATGTTCTCAAAATTCAGATCATAGACATGAGCTACAGATTTCAAGGCTTATTATATGCTCCTAGTCTTTGCGGTTGGCTGATCTTGGATATATAACCCGGCCTTTTTTTATCCACTATATAAATTTAAATTGCTTTTCAGTGAAGGGCTTGCTTTTAATTACTAAACTAATGGATACTGAAATATCCCATTAACAGGTTGCTTGTATAGTCTAAAACTAATTGTGATTGAATTGAGAAACTTAACAACTTACAACAATTGACAGCAATATTCATTAACTACTTCCATTAACGAAGACGGTTATATTAATTAGTTAGTCATAAGCATCAGTCATCTTCTGTAGGTTTGAACCTTCGTTGTGCATTTCGCTTGTGACCTTAGGAAACACATTTGTTTACGTTTGCCTCTCCACCCAGGAATATAAGTGGGTACTAATACTAGGCAGGTTCGAACAAGATGTGCTAATTACTGCTACAATATTATCATGTTTTCTAGTTGTTTTTTCTAATGATCAAGTTAGTATGTATTACATGTATTTTTAGCCATCCTTCATCATGAGTACAAGGCTGTCATTGACTGATCATATTATATTATCAATGTTTGACAAAATAAAACAGTTATTATACATTTATAGAATTTTAGAATCATAATATTGTCATATTCCTTATTAAAAGTTATTTTTATTACAAACTGGGAAGAAGAAAAGCAAATTAAAATATAGTAAATATAGATATGAGAGATATGTCTTATATGTATATATGCTTGGATTCACATGGAAGAGAATAGACCATAAATGATGAAATTATATCTCAATAAATCAGTTTGTCATGGCAACAGGATATCAGAAAGTATGATTTGTGATGTCAAAATTATTGCTACTATATAATATAATTCTATACCTGCTCATGAAATTGAAAATTGATTTGAGGTTGGCATGATATAAAAAATTTGAATCTGAGAGGCCACGCAGTGACTATCAGAAAAAGTTATTCATTAAAAAAAAAATTCAACCTCAACTTGCTGTCTCAGCATGTATGCATGTAACCTCAATGGACCATCTCATTAGCACATGTGTATTCTTATCACATCAACCCTGCTTCATTATTCATTAAGCCACAATCTGCAAAAACCTAAATCGTGTCTGCATCAAGTCTGCATTTAGTACTTGTGAGATGTGCTGTGGTTATCCAAAAAAACTTCCGGTCTACTCATGCAATTTTGATCAAATTCACAAAATCTGCTTGAAACTTAATGATATGCATAGTGAGACAAATAAATTTAATTTGGATCTAGAGAATACAATTTCAAATCCTACAGGTATAATAAGATAAATTAATTGGTTACAAAAAAAAAAATCTATTAGATTTTTCATATTTCGACAATGCATTTCCCTTGGTATTTTAATTCATATTTGTATTCAATTGTGTAGTGTCAGGATTGAAATAGCTAGAATATTGAAACATTGCAATTCATTTTCTATTTGATATGTACAAAAATTTCTTTTATTCATGAAGATTTTGGTCTTTTCTACTCCGCAAGTTTTATAATTGCTTCAACCTTTTATCCAATTTTTTAAAAAAACAAACTGATTAAAATAAAATTTTAATTAAAAATTTCACATTGATGATTACCTACTCCCAAAGTTTTCACTGAGAGGTGCTGAAATATATGCATTAAGTTGTTTTTATAATATCAAAAATACATTTAAACAGATTTTCTAATAGCATGGTGGTAGTTAGTCACACATTTCTCATAATCAATTAATTGATAATCCATTAATACGGTATTTATGACACCATTAGTAAAAGTCTATACTGCAGCCATAGGAAATATATATATATATGTAGAAACATGATATTTTATTCCTTTAAAAGTAAATTTATCATTATCATCATCATCATCATACTTTAAAGATACATCTGGTATTCTTATTCTTTCTTTCTCCTTTATCCTTTTACAGATAAATTATTATCATCTGGGATACATGTTTGGCATGATGAGTTTTGGCTCAGACAATAGAGGGCAGTGTTCAGAACTGACTTTATTTTAGACAAAAGTGGGTGAGAGTTTTGTAGAGAATGTTTTAGATTCAGTATGTGGCTTATAAATTACAAAAACTATGCAAATTAAATCTGGATATAGACCTAGACATGTTTGAAATGCAGTGGATTTTAGAAAAATATTATCAATGCAAAGAATTTGTATAAAATAAAACCAATGATAAAATTAGAATAATGTTGCAGTAGCAATTCAACAACTTTCTAAAAATGTTAAGATATAAGCCGACACTGACTAGATTAGGTGAAAACCTAACGTTCTTCAATGCCAGAAAAAAATTATTAGATACACTTTAGCGTTCAGATACTATTTGCAAGTTCAAAGAGATAACTTCAATTATGCTATCTTATCTTGCCTCCGGTATCAAGTTTTTTTTTTTTCAAATCGATTTTGTCCATTTTTTTGCACATCTGAAAAAATGTAGGCCGGTTGGAACATCAGTTTCTGTAGCGACCTCAGCGCTGTGCATTTCAAAGATTTCTTGAAAGTATATTTTGCAAATTTGGACTTATTAATTCGGCCGCATGTTGCAGCTCTCCGTTCCAAACACCACCATGAGGCACATCAATCCGCTGTCGATCACTGATCACTTTTATAACCTATCAGTCTGTGTGGACTTAACGCTTAACTGATGAGCTGTCATCAAGAGATTACTTTCTGCAAATCTTAAAGGAGAAGTCGAGATTGTTTTTTGTAACACCTTATTTCAGACAACTGAAATATAGATAAAAACCTTATCAAGACTTTCCAACACAAATCTAATATAGTAGAGTAGCTCGTTCAGTAGGCGGCCTCCTCATGTTGACTTCCACCACCCATCCGTATACTGTTTGTACTCGTACTCTCCCAGTTCCAATGATCTCTCACTTTCACTCTTTTATCATAAGCCTTGTATCTCTGGAATTCTCTCCCATCTTGTTTCCCTTCCTCCTATAATCTACAAGACTTTTACATATCTCATCAACAAGATCCCTCTAACATTTCTTGCCTAATTGTTCCCTTTGCCCTGCATCCTTTAATAAAAAAGAGCATATAAAATAAACTGTTCATAATAAATCATACAGGCTGATTGCCTGAGTTGAGTAACTCCAAATGTACCAGTACCAGCTTACTCAACAACCCATAAAATGACAGAGGTCCAACTGAAGAAAATATATCACGGGCACTACAAACAAGTTAGAAAATCATGGATAATTTCTATATCTGTAATTTTAATTTAAAAAAATTGGGAAAATTGGTAAAAAACTTATTTTTTACCTAATTACTGTTTTGATAGAGAAATAGTAATGTAGAATTTATGTATGAAGTAACTATCAATCAATCTAATTAATTATTTCTACTATTTCTGTATTTTCTACTACTGTATGTACAGTCTACATAATCATAGTTAACCCTTTAACTTAGAATTTTTCGGTCTACTGTAGCGAGTAATAAAACTCTGACCATAAATCAGCAAACATACATATCCTCTTGGCTCAATTTGTATCTTATTTCAATCCTGTACTTCTGTTTCATCAAAATTAAGTTTAATATAAATTGAAGAAAATACAAGAAGGAAATAGCGTGGAGATATCTCGATGGAAATAACGATCAAACAATTAAATCGAACTCATAAATGTACATCAGTGTAGGGAATTATCTTCTTCTGAAGAATGGAATTGCGCAAACAATTTCATACGTGAATATATTGCCGAAAGTACCCAGGCTCGCACACATCGCTATTGTCGGGAAAAACCAATTCTGCAGAACTATCTAATTCCCAATTATTAAGCTAACCAATTACAATAACTAAGTGGAAGAAAACTGTCCTGCAGCACATTGGCTATCATAGTCTATTTGCTCTCCTCTATGCATGCACCCTTCTAAATACACATGTACAGTTAATGACGGGAAGGAAAAAAACATTACCAAAAAACTAGAACAGCAATAACCGAAATTGAACACTGGCTAAATCTGTTTGGTTTGATCAGATTGACCGCCTCTGATATGCCAGGTCATTGCAAATGCTGATGATGCTGGCTTGATGTTAGCCCTCAGCACTTACTGCAAGATCAATACAGCAAGAAATTTGCAATTCCTGATCATATCAAGAAAGCTATCATTACTGTTTTTGATCAATCACCACCGAACACTTTTCTTGAGGGCAGTAGAAGGGCAAAACACGTTTGGTGTAATCATCTTCTAGCTGGAGACTTTTGGGACTTGCGCAGGTCGCATTCCAGAGGCTTTCTTACGTAAACATCAGCAAGCATTGACCTACCGGTGAGCACTAGTCAACCAGTACGTAACATATTACACAACCTGACACTCAATACCATTCAATCTTAACTAGGATTCAACAATAATTTTCTCGAGGACCATGATAGGATATAATCCTTCTCATATATCTGTTACTATATATATAACATAATATATAGTTATTATACAGATATAATTTTATGATCCTGCATAGTCATTATTTGAAGTATTTTATTAGCTGGATGATATACTGGGATATCTGTTTTTTCATTT